>NW_016910743.1:681240-796680 GCF_001483705.2 Eufriesea mexicana
AATCATACGCGTTGTCCCATCTTCTGGCAGCCAGATCCTAATTGCTGTTTTATTTCAAGTTCCGTGTCTTCTATTTTCTTCATTTTCAATACACTTTACAAACAATTCTTTATTTCCCTCGGGTCACCGGACACGAGGCATTCTTTAGCCGTTAATTTTAGAAAGCAGGCAACAGCACTAAGGATTCGGCTGACAATAGGCTTGCAAAGGAAAGGACCAGGCCATGTGCGATGTCACGACTTTCGGAGCCATAAAGTAACGGGTCGCGAATGTGCGGGTGGCCCACCAGCAACCCCCTTTGAGGGAGAGGTTTCCTCCACCGGCAGACCTGGTCGCGGAAGACGATCATCCCTTCTTTGGGGGCACCTGATTCGCGGACCGAGGGCCCATCCTCGGTCCTGTCAAACGCCAATGGGAAAATCGATTTCCCTTTGGGCAATCCTGGGCTTCGAAAGATCGTGCATCGCACAGTCAGTCAGTCAATATCAATCGAGCAGATCAGAAGAGTTATCCGAAACTACTACCTAAGCACAGTTCACTAACCACAACCTTCCTCAATGAAATTTGGTCCGTCATTAACCGTCACCAACTGAGACCGACCTAGTGACGATATACAGCCTCTCTGTTAGCAACAATTTACTTGCCGTAAATCTTCTGTACACCAATGTACGCAAAATTAATTTTGTACATTTAATTAACGAAATAGTTTATTTTATTCACTATTCACAAATAAATATAATAAACTATAACTATGATAGAATTGAAGAACTATTTGATATACAATTAACAAAATGTTCATGCATACAAGTAGGAAACGGTGGGAGGAATTATTATTTTTTTTAAAATCCTATTAGTGCGTATGAGAAAATAAAATAAAATTTGGTAATTTTCTATAATTATTCGTTGCTCAGGTCTACGCGCCTGGCAAAGAATTATCGTAATTAAGTTGTAAAGTACAAACTGATTGGGTAAATATTAAAATGCAAGAAAAATCACGTTTCGGCAATATTCTAAACTGATTGTAAACTATTACAAAATTATTATTTTATAAAACTATACAGCGTTTATAGTCCAGATTGAATGCTTATGTGAGAACGTATATATGCGTTCATAGCCCAAATCGAATGGTTATGTGAGAACCAATATATGGATTCATAGCGCTCAAAGGGTTAAGAGTAAAATTGGTATCAACTCATATTAAGAAAGAACTGTAATCAATATATTCACTCATATTCATCGTATCGCTGAAATTACTATAATCTGTGCACGTTATGGTTAGGTACCCATTGAAGATCGGTAGTTCTAGTGTTAAACGATAGCGAAGGATCGAGTGGACGAGGGTGATAAATAAGATCATGCTTCTTAGATAGTCAGCAGTGATATAGTGTGCCCTGTGAAAGTAGTGCGGGTCTAATTGGTCGAAGTGTAAGAGCAGCGTTTTATTTAACTCTAAAGCTACAAGATTTTAGATAACAAAATAGACCTGTTAAGCCTTGGAATGTCGTGCCGGTATTTCATTCAACCCTTTGTTTAGAATGGACCCAGAAGACCGTTAGGGTCTTCTGGCAGCCAGATTCTAATTGCTGTTTTAGTTCAAGTTCCGTGTCCTTTCTATCTTCATTTTCAATGCATTTTCAAACAATTCTTTATTTCCCTCGGGTCACCGGACGCGAGGCTTTCTTTAGCCATTAATGTTAGAAAGCAGGCAACAGCACTTAGGATTTGGCTGACAATAGGCCTGCAAAGAAAGGGACCAGGCCATGCGCGATGTCGCGACTTTCGGAGCCATAAAGTAACGGGTCCTTCAGGAAGGATCACGAATGTGCGGGTGGCCCACCAGCAACCCCCTTTGAGGGAGAGGCTTCCTCCACCGGCAGACCTGGCCGCGGAAGACGGTCCTCCCTTCTTTGGGGGCATCTGATTCGCGGACCGAGGGCCCACCCTCGGTCCTGTCAACCACCAATGGGAAAACCGATTTCCCTTTGGTAACCATGGGCTCCGAAAGATCGTGCATCGCACAAGTTAGTTAGGTCAGTACCAGTCAGTCAGCAAATAACATTCGAAGAGTTCAGAAGAGTTAACCGGAACTATTACAAAATATACAGTCCACTAAAAACACAAGTTCCTCAAGAAATTTGGTTCGTCATTAACCGTCGCCAATTGCGGACGACCTATTGACGATATACAAGACCCATGTTGCCTAACCTAACAAAAATCTAATTAAAAGTCATATTATAGTCAAACTCTTGAATTGACTATAACACCATATCAACATTTAATTTTCCACAACCCAATTGATAATCCTAATATTAGAAAATAGTTGTCCATTTACCAAATAACACAATTTCCTGTCTTACAAAAGCACAAGGATCTTCCAATTTAAAAATCATCCAGATTTAAAATACTGTTACGAGATCATATGCACCCAGTATTTGGCCAAGAAGAGCGGATCGTGACTTCAGTGCAGAACAATCCAGCACTTTCCAGAATATTTGGTTTAAATAACAATCGGCTATTGACTATAAAAGGAACGTCTTCCATCGAAGTTCGGAGAGTGCTGTCAACCTTTTCAATAGGGAAAATCTATTCTGACGTTTTAGAATTCCTCGGCAATCCAGCGATCGAACTTGAAGGATAAGGATTACACTCGCGATTTGTAACAGTACGAAAATTCCACAACCACCCCATAATCAAACAACTACACTGTACCCCTAACACCTATACTCGACTTCCTTTAACTCTTCGCTGCACAGGATTTCAGATAATAAAATAAACTCATGTTGCATAGAAATTTGATTGTGTTTTAAATGAAACAAAATTGGTATATTTTTACTAATAAAGGAATAACATAATGTAAAAACATAAAACCAGGAGAAAAAGATTGTCGCGATAAACCTTTCGCTTGCAACGATTGATGAACCTGTACTGACATGTTGAATGTTACCAACAAAAGCGAATACATTTATAACATTTGTCGAAGGTATTACCATCTGCTTTACGTAAATAAGACGAAATATAAATTTATGCTCATGCAGGTATTGTAATATTTCTAGATGGGACTAAAAATGTCTCACCATGCATTACGGTGCATCAACTTTAATTTTAATTTTAATTTTTAATTTTAATCCCACTAAAGAGTTAAAAGGATGAGGTTTAGGTGGGATTTAGGTTGGTTTCCTGCAGTGTTTATAAATGATAGAAAGAATTAGGTACAAGAGAATTTTATTTTATTTTTGAAATACTGATGTTTAGAGTTCTGAACATCAACTCTGCGTGTCATTTGGTCAAATTGCACAAATTTTTGAAGATATAGGATTTGTTTTTATTCCTTTCTTTCTCCTTCATGATAGATACGTAGACCTTACGTCTTTGAACCTAATTAGAGAGTAAGTTGGATCTTTTTTGGAATTGTGACATACTGTGTATTTTCTTATAATCACTGAAATGAGAGCGTATGTTCTAAATAGTTCTAGGTAAGGCTAATTAGTCAGAATGCAAGGGATGCATCTTATTTAATCCTTCGATAAGGGCTGCAGCGTAATACAAACTCACACACATAATTCATTTGTCTGACACAACTTGCAGTAAACTACTTTAAGTTTCCCTATTAATCCTAGTGCTACAATGATGAGTTTAGCTCATGCTACTTCTTCATTCTGACAGCTTCTAATGTTCTGCAATATTTTCAATTCCTTATTTAAAAATCTTCGAATATTGGGTATTAAATTCCCTACTGTGATATTTTCTAATATCCATTGTATTTAATTCCAAAATATTCAAATCTCTATTCTTGTATTCTCCAACATCCAGTATTTAACCCTTTGCACTCGACGATTTTTTGGCTAAAGAAGAGCAGGAGTTCAAAGATTTTCTGTTACAAAGCTGACGATATTTTTCTGTGCAGTGAATAAGAAATCGTATGATAAGTAACACGTAGAATTATTCGATTTCGATACCTCGCATACTGTTGTATTATCTAAAGTTTGACATAGCAATGAATATCCATCTTCGAAATTTTATCAAATGGCGACTGAAGGGCGTCTCTCCAGTGTAAAGGGTTAATACTTAATCTCAACTTCAACTCTGTGCTTTAATATTTCCCAGCATTTGACATTAAATCCTAATATTCTGCATCCATTTTCCAAATATTCGATTCTCTGCTCTAATTCTCTGCTCTAAAGTGTCCATTCTGTCTCACCCTTGTTCATGTGATTGGCTTCTTCAACGGTGGTTCTAAAATGGGGTGCAATTGGCCTCATTGACCCACCTGTCGAAAACACCAGACACCTATCCCAATCATGCACTCATATTTGAATTCTAACCGTCTCTATAACAGGTGGCCATTGACCAACATCGATCGTCGACAACAGCCATACTTTATACAATGTATTCATAACAGCCAACTCTGATAACATATCAACTCATCGTGTTTATTTATAATTTTAATACGAATCCATCCACCATTTTGTGCTCTCTTGTTCCATGAATAGACACGAAATGACGTACGACATGGAAAGTTTATATGATTGATTTACTATTAAAAAAAGACTGAACTTTAAAATTAAAAAACGAAACTTTAACCATGTAAGTGATTACTTTTTGATAGTGTGAAAAATTATTATTTCAGTTTGGTATTTAAAAAATTTGTTATTTGGTGATTTTAATATATTTGCTGCAAATCAGCCGATTAAGTCGTTCATTTGAGACTTATATTGGAGTCGAATGTGTTTAATTGAAAATTTGGCTACTGATTTGCTGGCTAGTTTATTAGCTTCGTTATTTTACAGGACTATTATATAAGGTTGATTATTAGGCTGCACTATCGAAAATCGATTGCTATAACAGTTATTGTGTAAAACTATCGGTAATTAAAAGTTAAATTGTCGTAATTAAAATTTTTTAAATATTGAAAGATATTATTGATTATAGATGTTAATTTCCAGATGCATAATATTTTTAGTAGATTCTGACCCCATATCTTATTTCCAATATCGAGCATAAAAGCAACGCGTGGATTTACCCAGTTATTTCGTTCGTTGTAAACATAATAACCGTATCATTAAAAATATGCGCGAAATTAAATTCGAATGAAACAATTACGATGCTATTTATGGAATCATTTGAAAACTACCATGCATGATACATTAGTTGTAACCGACGATGAATAGAATTAATTACGTTAATGTAATCATCGTGAAACAATGGGAAAACCTGGGATTCTTGGATTTATGTGAAAGTTCTTAATATTCTGAAAAGTGTGCTGAAATACATGCTGGATTGAACAATAAATAAATGAAGGAATTGTTTAAATAAGCGAAGCATTTTTTACTTTGAAAGCATTTTTTCTTACATGTTTCCGTTTAGCATGCTGACTTTGTTTGAAATGATTATAATACTTGATGGAATATTTTGGCAGATTTTGTATAAGAAAATTTAGTAGAAAATTTTATTCTTACATTCTTAATAATAAAGTAATGTGCAACGAATGAATATTTCAGGTAATAATTCTATATAGTTATTCTATCATTAAATATTATTATTACAATATTAAATTTTTGAGCAATTGAAATTTTACATTATTTTTAATATAATATAATTTCAATATAATTGAAATATTAAGTAAAATTTTGGAAACTAGAAATATTATTTGTGATAAGCAAATATCCTGCTTTTATAGATGAAATTAAATGAATATTATATCTCCGATTAAAATGAAATATGCACGCTGTAAATAGCGTAATTTTAATATTTCACTGCACATATAAAATGATTCAAATAACAATTTACTATAGTTACTATCTTTTGGTATTAAATATAAATCGTTATTTAATTAATAATTGTTTTATACATATAAAACTTATAAAATGGAGAAGAATATGGTATAACTTCAAGTTCACAAATTGAAAATCGATTATTTCTATGAACCAAAAAATTATAGAAATATATGAAATATTAAAAAGTGTCACGAAAAAATTTGGACCAAGTAATTACTTGGAGTTTGTCCATCTATGATATTTTATTAGATCATTACTGTAAACGGTATATTAAGGAGAGGGATGATAAACGAATTGTAAGAAAATGTGAACATAAACCTACCATTACACGTCACCAGATAATTGAAAGGCTTGATTTAAACGTGTTCTTAAAATCTGTAGCCCTTAGATTAAAGGAAGCAAATTTGCATAGCCGTGTGCCATTACGGAAACCACTCGTTAGTGACAGGAATATCAGGAAGCGATTAAGTTTTGCCAAAAGTTATGTCGACATTTCACATGAATGGCAGAAAAAGATGGAAAAGGAAAAAGTTGTGTGAAGAAACACAGGCAAAGTATTATTACTAAAGTTAAAGTATTATTTAGTAAGAAAATAGTAATAAATAGTTTGATAATAATTAAATGAATTATTCAAAGTGTTCATAGATTTCACAATATTGGTAAATTAAAGCATAAAAATAAGAAAAAATTCACATCTTAAAGAAAATTCTTTAAAAGATAACTTTATTCAAAGAAAGACATAGTATAATATTTTAATAGAACTAAATAGAACATTTAATAGAAAATATCCTCAAGTTGTAATAACGTGAAATAATAAATGAATAATGGCAAAGAATAATTAAAAAATAATAAAATAGAATAATAAATGAATAATAGCAAAGAATAATTAATAAATAATAAAATAGAATAATAAATGAATAATACAAAAGATAATTAAAAATATTTGGAAGTAATATAGGTAAAAAATTTATGTCTTTCAACATTTGAAAATAAAGTTATAAAATTATTTGATACTTGTTAAGTTCAAATGCATAAATGAACCTAAGTAATATTATAAAAAATTGATTATTCGATTTTCTCTGATTGTGCCTAGATGTATAATTACCTTTAATACGAGCTCCAACGACACAATACCCCTGATCATCGAATTACTTAAATGACAGAACGTATCAACCTGAAATTCATTGTAAACTCATTTGTGGCGTGCATCCAAAAGCTTTCCGAATCAATTAATTCTGACGTGTAGGTAGTTAACCCTGTGGCGCTTTGCACAGCCACTGCTCAGCAAATCATAAGCGTTTATATCGATGTGAATTGTAAAGGCGTCTTTGTTGGTTAATTTTGTAATGCTTACAATTAATCAAAGTCACATAAAATACATTTATAATTTTCTCATGAACACAATTTTATAATTATGAGAAAAGATAATACATTAGATATCATACAATACATATAACAATTGTAATTTTAGATGAAATAATTGTACAATTTTAAAAAATATTTAAAGAATAATTTTTAACAAACAGTTAAATTAATAATTTTATAATAAACACAGTTTATTTTATAAAACTGATAATAATCAATAATTTATAATTTATGAAAAAATTTGTAGCTATAATAATAAATTTTAATTTATTACATTTATAAATACTTTATTTAACCAGCATATTCATATTTCAAATTATTTAAATTATTTAAATAGTTAAATTAGTTAATTATTTAAATTAATTAATTAGTTAAATTATTTAAAAAGTAATTTTTGGCATATAGTTAAATTAATAATTTTATAATAAACACAATTTATTTTATAAAGCAGATAATAAACAATAATCTATAATTTATGAAAAAATTTTTAACGTATAATAATAAATTTTAATTTATTACATTTATAAATACTTTATTTAACCAGCATATTCATACTTCAAATTAATACCGAATATACGCATATTTTACGTGTATTTAGAATAAATATATGCATAATTGAATAAGCTGAAATTAAAAAAGAGTTACGAACATTTCAGAATTTATGCTATTAACTAAATTCGCAAATCTTACATTATTAAAATTCAGTTGAATTAAATTACACAAATTTTGAGAAGATTTTTGCGTTCATAAAATTCTGTAATGTTATAAATATTTTCAAACTACTTTTCAACTAAAAGCTAAATTTGGAATATGTTCTAACTAAATAACAAATATCAATTTCTCTGACACAATATACTTCTTGTATCTCTTGTCAATCACCTACAACCCATTTACAAAAGTCGCAAAGTATAAACAAAGAACAACAAATTAATTCGCAGTTAATAAATGAAATAAATCATTGTATCAATTTAATGATCCTTATTATTAAATCCCTGAAATCAAATCTTCTTCGTATTACCTTAATCTTTTCCCCAGGAAGAAGATTCATTAAAAATCTGCAAATGCAATTTCGTTTTCACGAAAATCTAAAATACGCGAACGCTTGATCGTGTGCCGGTGCAATGAACGATTACATCTTACGGTTAGTTGCGTTAAGATTCTCATTTTGCCGGTGCTGCAAATTTATCGCCCCGAGGCATCGCCTACGTCGACTATGTCAACAGGTGGTGCTCATCATTTTGCACTGACATATTACAAAGGAGCTGCTAAGTATGATAAAAGACGCATTGCCAAAGAGTAAATTGACCAGCTCCTGCCTGTTAAGCCAGCCCCTGAGTAATACTTATAAAACAATGTTTCGATAATCTCGCAGCGCGATAAATCATATTTTTCAATCTTTCGTTTTAACTCGCGTCGCAATGTGGCGCGTAAATCAGCGCGCTTAATAATTAGCGTTTGCATATGAATTTCGCGTCAGCCACCGGTAATAACTCACCGTACTTGCAACGCGAAAATCAAGAAGTATCTCTAAAGATCGAAATCTGATGGAAAAGATGACTTTCTCGGGCGATTGATTATTTTATTACGTTCCTAGTTGCTGGTTAGATATATGATAACGTGATTGCTGGTAGTATTTATGGTCTATGCATTTATATCGAATTGGGCTATTAATTGGTATTTTATAGTACACGATATTTAGTGGATAGGTTTTTGCAATTGGAGTAATTTTATATCCTATTTTTATTCTTATATCTTTTATGTAATATTCATGACGTCTTTGTCACATTTATTTAATATTTAATTTTTTATTTTATTTTCTTTATTTAATATTTAATATATATTACATTTAGAATTGAATCTTTTATTCGGAATCTATATTATATTTATTAAATTTTGTATTAAATTTGTTATATTGTAGCTATATTATACCTACTAAGTTTTGTTTTATACTTTTATGTATCTATATTATATTTATTCATTATTTACTATAGTATTTTTTAGTTAATGTTTATATTATATATATTATGGTTAGTGCGACAAGTTCCATTAATTTTGTGTAATATGTCAAGAAAGCTTGAATAATTGCGAAGCCAATTTTCTTTTTAAATAAATTGCTCCAGACAATTTAATTATGTCACGATTATATCGTCATTAATATTTATTTTTAAGCGACAAGCCAAACTAACGATTATTGCTATAATTGCTTATGCGATAATTTTGCATTATAAGTCGTATAAATCACAGAATTTTTTACCAATTAATTTATTATCAATAGAACTAATGTGTTGACCAATTATATAGTTAAGGTGGATGATTTATTACAGCCATAATTTTTATATTTCATCTCTATTGTGTTATGAAACGCGTATATTGTTATCATAATCATATTTTGCTCCAATAATTCTCAGCAATTAAAGTAATATATTCCAGTTATTGCACAGACAACAAACCGTGATTATACATGCGAGGAATATTATTCCCAAAAATAGTATGAAAATACTAAACTTCGAGGCACTAATATACAGCAACCATATATAATACAATCCAATAACAATTCTCGCAGGAAATTAGATTTCGCCTGTTCAAAGGCATACCAATTTTATGCCAACGTAGCAGCCACTCCATATTAAAGATTTCATTTTGTATTCGCATTACTGAAACAATTAAACGCGTACTACGAGACAAATTTTATTATACACTCTATAGTCTATATAATCTCGTATATTAACACGTCATGTAGTAATATTTTATTTCTCTATACGGCACCATATACCCCAGACTTTCGCGCCAGACGTTGTTTCCGAGGTTTCTCCGCTAGAGGCGCTACGTCGCGTAGTTCCCTGCATGCGACGGTGGCGCCGCCGCGATGAAGAATAATCGTGTTAATTATTCCGCGTTCCACCGGATAAACGGGACGCACTTACGCTGTAAAATAGGCGACGTTGCTCTTCCAATGCTTTTCTTTCCTTAAGTGATCCCCGGGCAACAATATCCTCTTTCTTGCAATCCTTGTGCTTCGCATAATCTATCGCCCGAAGGTGAAATCTGAAATCCTGGGTGGCGCTCCTCGCGGATGCGATTCACTTGCCACTCCCCTTCCTCATTCTCCTCTAATTGTTTGCTACTGGTTTCCATAGAGCACCGTCGTCTATCGAGATTCGCTTGTTATTCTGCTACATCGAATTTTCTGTCCATGAAGCACGATGTTGAACAATATCGTTAATCGTGAAGAAAAATTGAAAAGAGTATGGTTGGAATTTCACTGAAAATAGCAAATACCACGGCAGAATATTATCACGAAGTATATTTGAACAAAGTACTTGAAATTTTGTTATTAATTGCGAATACATAGTTTTCGTTCCAGATTTTAGGTAAACATGGTGTGCATAGAGTACATCATTTTATCATGATTGGTTCGGTTGTTTACCTAATAAGTTGATCGAAACGTTCGATACGACTATGAAGAACGAATATTAAACAGTCATTTGAATCTGAAAATTCTTTGGTTCACCTTCTATTTTTACTTTTTGAAGAATGAATAGTGTAATATAGGAATTATGGATGTTAGAGAGAATAAGTCGAATGTGTTCGTATCACTAGGATAATATGAGAAATATTTTAGGTATAGTGATATACCTATACTTAGGTATAGTTACCTTAATTTTTAGGTAATATTAGAAACGCGAAAGAAGAATATTTGAAGCAAATGTTTGAGACTTTATCAATTCATAAAATAGTCATTCAAGATTTTGACTGGACGAGGTTGGATATTTCTTTGCAGTGGTTGCACAGAGTGAAATAAATAGATATATATGGAGAGAGGGAGAATGTGCACGTGTAAAGATATGTGGCTAAGAAAATGTATGCATGTTGGTCGAGAAAAAGTGAGAAAAATAGCGGAGAGTTGAAACAAAATAGACGCGAGAGTTAAAGAGTAAAAGTTAAAGGTGAATTTTAGTTTATGGTTTTATCATAGTTATCCTTCTATTATTTCATTATTCGATATATTTCTTGTTATTTTTCAGTAACTTTTCCAACTAATGTAAGTGTCAATTAAGAAATTTAATATTCTTCCTGATAAAAAGATTGAGAGAATTTTTTCATTAATTCTATATAACTCGTGAAACGGGTAAACACAAAATTTGACTGTAAATGAATAAACTAGTTAAAATACATAATTAAATTCGGCATTTTGTAATTCTTGTTACCAATAAAATCGTTTAAATATTGTAGAATTTTTCGAAATTGAAATATGCAATTTTTATATAGAATACTAAATACATAACAGATTATTGAATTCCAAAAGTGTGAAATCTCGATATACAGAGTGATTCACACAATTGTATCTAGTTATACCATTGTTCTGAGTGAAATTAAAAAAAATTTTGAAATAGTAGGATAAATGATTACAAAATGGCTACAAGATGACGTAATTAATTCTTTTCTACGTGAATACTCTCGTTATTCTACATAAAAGAATTAGGTTAATATTAAGGAAAAATTAATAATTCATGAGATATTCGGAAAAAATGTCTGGATATTCACTCATAATTATTTAGAACGGGGTTACTAAGGCTGCATAAAATTATTTATAAATATTTAAATATTTATAAGCTAATTTATAAAACTAAATATGAATGCAATAATATATTGTAGCTATATTATACCTACTAAGTTTTGTTTTATACTTTTATGTATCTATATTATATTTATTCATTATTTACTATAGTATTTTTTAGTTAATGTTTATATTATATATATTATGGTTAGTGCGACAAGTTCCATTAATTTTGTGTAATATGTCAAGAAAGCTTGAATAATTGCGAAGCCAATTTTCTTTTTAAATAAATTGCTCCAGACAATTTAATTATGTCACGATTATATCGTCATTAATATTTATTTTTAAGCGACAAGCCAAACTAACGATTATTGCTATAATTGCTTATGCGATAATTTTGCATTATAAGTCGTATAAATCACAGAATTTTTTACCAATTAATTTATTATCAATAGAACTAATGTGTTGACCAATTATATAGTTAAGGTGGATGATTTATTACAGCCATAATTTTTATATTTCATCTCTATTGTGTTATGAAACGCGTATATTGTTATCATAATCATATTTTGCTCCAATAATTCTCAGCAATTAAAGTAATATATTCCAGTTATTGCACAGACAACAAACCGTGATTATACATGCGAGGAATATTATTCCCAAAAATAGTATGAAAATACTAAACTTCGAGGCACTAATATACAGCAACCATATATAATACAATCCAATAACAATTCTCGCAGGAAATTAGATTTCGCCTGTTCAAAGGCATACCAATTTTATGCCAACGTAGCAGCCACTCCATATTAAAGATTTCATTTTGTATTCGCATTACTGAAACAATTAAACGCGTACTACGAGACAAATTTTATTATACACTCTATAGTCTATATAATCTCGTATATTAACACGTCATGTAGTAATATTTTATTTCTCTATACGGCACCATATACCCCAGACTTTCGCGCCAGACGTTGTTTCCGAGGTTTCTCCGCTAGAGGCGCTACGTCGCGTAGTTCCCTGCATGCGACGGTGGCGCCGCCGCGATGAAGAATAATCGTGTTAATTATTCCGCGTTCCACCGGATAAACGGGACGCACTTACGCTGTAAAATAGGCGACGTTGCTCTTCCAATGCTTTTCTTTCCTTAAGTGATCCCCGGGCAACAATATCCTCTTTCTTGCAATCCTTGTGCTTCGCATAATCTATCGCCCGAAGGTGAAATCTGAAATCCTGGGTGGCGCTCCTCGCGGATGCGATTCACTTGCCACTCCCCTTCCTCATTCTCCTCTAATTGTTTGCTACTGGTTTCCATAGAGCACCGTCGTCTATCGAGATTCGCTTGTTATTCTGCTACATCGAATTTTCTGTCCATGAAGCACGATGTTGAACAATATCGTTAATCGTGAAGAAAAATTGAAAAGAGTATGGTTGGAATTTCACTGAAAATAGCAAATACCACGGCAGAATATTATCACGAAGTATATTTGAACAAAGTACTTGAAATTTTGTTATTAATTGCGAATACATAGTTTTCGTTCCAGATTTTAGGTAAACATGGTGTGCATAGAGTACATCATTTTATCATGATTGGTTCGGTTGTTTACCTAATAAGTTGATCGAAACGTTCGATACGACTATGAAGAACGAATATTAAACAGTCATTTGAATCTGAAAATTCTTTGGTTCACCTTCTATTTTTACTTTTTGAAGAATGAATAGTGTAATATAGGAATTATGGATGTTAGAGAGAATAAGTCGAATGTGTTCGTATCACTAGGATAATATGAGAAATATTTTAGGTATAGTGATATACCTATACTTAGGTATAGTTACCTTAATTTTTAGGTAATATTAGAAACGCGAAAGAAGAATATTTGAAGCAAATGTTTGAGACTTTATCAATTCATAAAATAGTCATTCAAGATTTTGACTGGACGAGGTTGGATATTTCTTTGCAGTGGTTGCACAGAGTGAAATAAATAGATATATATGGAGAGAGGGAGAATGTGCACGTGTAAAGATATGTGGCTAAGAAAATGTATGCATGTTGGTCAAGAAAAAGTGAGAAAAATAGCGGAGAGTTGAAACAAAATAGACGCGAGAGTTAAAGAGTAAAAGTTAAAGGTGAATTTTAGTTTATGGTTTTATCATAGTTATCCTTCTATTATTTCATTATTCGATATATTTCTTGTTATTTTTCAGTAACTTTTCCAACTAATGTAAGTGTCAATTAAGAAATTTAATATTCTTCCTGATAAAAAGATTGAGAGAATTTTTTCATTAATTCTATATAACTCGTGAAACGGGTAAACACAAAATTTGACTGTAAATGAATAAACTAGTTAAAATACATAATTAAATTCGGCATTTTGTAATTCTTGTTACCAATAAAATCGTTTAAATATTGTAGAATTTTTCGAAATTGAAATATGCAATTTTTATATAGAATACTAAATACATAACAGATTATTGAATTCCAAAAGTGTGAAATCTCGATATACAGAGTGATTCACACAATTGTATCTAGTTATACCATTGTTCTGAGTGAAATTAAAAAAAATTTTGAAATAGTAGGATAAATGATTACAAAATGGCTACAAGATGACGTAATTAATTCTTTTCTACGTGAATACTCTCGTTATTCTACATAAAAGAATTAGGTTAATATTAAGGAAAAATTAATAATTCATGAGATATTCGGAAAAAATGTCTGGATATTCACTCATAATTATTTAGAACGGGGTTACTAAGGCTGCATAAAATTATTTATAAATATTTAAATATTTATAAGCTAATTTATAAAACTAAATATGAATGCAATACCATTATGGATGTATATTTATAATAAATTGAAACTTTTAGGGGATATAAAGATAGTAAAGGAAAGCATGAACCAAAAAAAGGAAGGGAAACCCTGATTTAAAGGTACGTCAGTGGGCTTCGCATAACTCTACGTGTTCACTCCCGGAAAAACAAATTACCCCATCTAGTATCTCTCAAAAACCACCATTCACCTTTCCTCCCAACATTTCCTCTCAATTTCAACCAAACCACAAATACGATTCATTACAGTTACCTAAATCGCACTATACGTATAATGGAATCAATTACCAGCCACAACATACACCAACAATTTTCCCAAAACCGCCCGACAAAAGTCTGTTGTTCAAAAGAGCCTTAATTAACCCTCTATCTCGATCTCGTATTTCATCTACCCCGATACAAATAACCAACAATCATCCCCTCTCTCCAAAAAAAAAAGAAGAGAAAATAAAAAATAGAAAATACAGAACAAAACAAACAACAGCCACAATTATACAATAACACTCGACACGGTTGAAACGAAACGATTGGATAATTGTCGCGATATTACTTCCCCGTTTTCTTCCTTCCCGTTAGACAACCTACCCCTAGCCCACCCCTACTCCGCCCCATTCAGCCCGTTTTCCCCAGTTAAACGCTATGAAGCTCGCCACGGAATGGAATGGAAAAACGAGACTACCGAACGAAACGCGATGCAATGAAAGGAAAAGAGAGACAAAGGCTACGGCCATAGAGGTAAAGTAACGGCTGGAAGTGTCGTTTGAGAAAGCTTATTTCCACACTCCTTCGGCAAAAATGGATAGGTCCCCTTTATCACGGCCGCGATACACGCTAGGTAGCCCGCTCTCGCAAAGGTATCTCGGATGCGGACCGAGACACTTCGAAAAATATCGCCGTTGTCGTTGCCGGTTGTCGTGGTTGGCAGCACTACCTGCGGCGACGGCGGCGGTCGCCGTGCACGACGGGCGGTCGTCGCGACGCACGTTCCCCCGGCGAACGCTTTTTCTCCCATCCCTGCCGCCGCCGTGTTGTTGTTCCATCCTATATGAGCCTGCCTTTTTGTCAGAAACAAAGTTTGCGTACTCATAGGCATGTCGGTCAAACGTCTATGCGCAAGTGCCTCCGCGGTTTATTCCGTTTCCTTTTTACTCCTTTCGCTGTTTTCCTGTCGGCTCGCCTATTTGCTCCCTCAGCTGCTGTGTATTTCTATTGATTTACTATGTGATTTCTCTTTTATTTTTCTTCCATCGTTTTGGTATTTGGTATTGGGTTATTAACCCTTTGCACTCGAGGGGCGACTCTCAGTCGCCGTTTAATCGGATTCTAAAGATCGTTGTTAATTAACCCTTTGCACTCGAGAGGTGACTCTCAATCGCCATTTAAACAGATTCTAAAGATCGACGTTAATTAATATATCAAATTTAAAATTACCTTACGATGAGTGGAATGTCGAAGAAAAATAATTCTATGTTTTAATTTGCATGTGATTTCTCGTTTATCATTTTAAAAATATCGTCGATTCTATGACAGAAAGTCTTTGAATTACTATTTTTCTGTAAGGAAAAAGTCGTCGAGTGCAAAGGGTTAATATCTGGAATTTAAAATTGCCCAACTACGCGTGAGATATCGAGGTAAGATAATTCTACGTCTTAGAATTAATTTACACTTCTTATTTACCGTTTTGATAAATATCGTCGACTTTATGGCAAAAAGTCTTCGAATTACTATGTTTCTGTAACGAAAAGATCGTCGAGTGCAAAGTGTTAATAGGTCGTAGCGTTGTTATTTACAGTTTTCGAATTTTCCTTTTTAATTTTGGTAACGGTGTTCTTGGTCGATGATTAATTATTCGTATTTGAAATAAATTTCTATTTTTTTATTTTATTTTCGGAAGTATTGTGTTTGGCAAATGAAGGGCGAAGCGTGAATTGTATGATGAATGTTTTTGATGCAGTATTAACACGTGGGGAAATTATTTTCTCAATTTTTGTGAGTTACTGCATTAAAGGTTCCATTGTGTAATTGGTTTTTAAATTGTTGGTGGTTGCAAAGTGTTGGTCTTTAATGAACTTATATGACAGCAGAGCGTGGTTTGTAATATAAATATATTTTATATTCTTATTAAACTTTATTTAATAGAACAACAAATATCTGCAATTCTGTTGAAAAATCCTCGTTTTCGCAATGAAAATCATAATACTTAGCACTTTTTAACATACAACACGAGATTAGAATAATTTAAACGAATTCTAATTAAAATTCGAACATTTGGAAATTAAATTAAATTGGTTGTTGGTGGTTGCAGAATTAAACTTGTATGGCAGTAGAACGTGGATTTTGTAATACAGGTATATTTTATATTCTTATTATACTTTATATAATAGGACAATGGTTTTCCCGTGTATATGTTTACATCGTAACGATTCTACAAGGACTGAGACGACGATATGCAAATAACAAGGACGAACATAGATTACATTAGTGACAACATATAAATAGAGATGTCGTAATTAGTGACTAAAATTTTCCGACATAAATTCGTTTCTCTATCAATTGTAAAGTTACGAAGTCAAAAATATATGGAGGTATTTAAAGAAGGCAAGGAGACAGTCTTGACTAGAAATTTGTATTATTGTAAATTGTTATTACGAAATGAACTTTACACAGTTCTGTCAGTTACTAAGTACCTTTATTATTTGTACAATATACGTGTTTCTAATCGGTTGAGTTCAGAGAAAAACAAAAGAATTAACACTGCATTATTAGCTGTAATACTCATCGATAGATGGTGTCGTTGACTTCAAATTATTATAATATTTCCTATATAAATTATTCTCATCGAAATACTGATTGTGAATAATTTTTATTTGACACGTTCTTTTGTCGGATCAGTCTGAATACATTAAACTTTGTGGCAACTGTTAGAATAAATACCCTATGTATTTTTGCTTATAAATTTTAAATTGGTAAATTTAAATTGGTAAAATTGGTAAATTTTAAATTGGTCGATATTCGAAGCGATAATTAAAGAACATAATTTTTAATGTAATATTAATTTTAATAATAAGTGTTTCTGAAAACACGTAACGTGAAGAGTGTAATATGTAATTTTATCTTACACCGATTTCCATTTCTAGGTACTTATCTGTATGAATGTCATGTGTTATTCAATATTAGAAAATTACGATATTAACGGGAAATATTCATAAACCACGAATAATTAGTAGCTGGTCCGTTTTATTAGCCGAAATTTCATAATTTATACAAATTGAATCTAATAAACAGTAAATTACATTAAATTAAAGACTAAATTATTAATCTCCTTTATACACCGTGTCACTATACTGATAACACAGTTCAGAGGAAAATGATTGCAAATATATGAAATAAATGAGATGAAGTTGTAGAGAAATAATTTTCCATTTCTATCTTTGCTCTCAAATAAATTGATATTAAAGGTTCATTGAATCTACTACATCAAATGCAATTTGACTAATTAGTTTAATAACTCTAATAATTATTACAAAACAGTCTTGTATTAATTTCTTTTAACTATCCGAAAATTAAAAACGAAAGAAAAATATTTTTTAGGAAATTATGTTAAAAATTCTACAAGATGATCCATTTATTATCTAAAATATCTCGTTATATATTAATTTTATAAGAAAACATTTAAATATCTTTTATTGTATTTAAAGTTATTCATCTCATAAATACAATCTAATATTTTTGTTCCTTTATGATTATTTATTATATTCCATTATTATATTTTTAACGATTATTTATCACCTGTTTATATTTATATCACCCTACATTTTATCAAATAAAAATTCGAGAAATAACTTCCAATTTTCTATCAACGTAATCATATACCTTCATATCGTTCTCCTTACACACCATTATCACACTAACACTAGAGCTATCGATTTTTAACCCTTTGCACTGAACGATATTTTGGCTAAAGAAGAGCAGAAGTTCAAAGATTTTCTGCTATAAAGCTGACGATATTTTTTGAAGCAGTAAATAAGAATTCGTATAGTAATTAACACATAGAATTATTTGATTTCAATACCTCGCACACCGTTACGTTATCTTAAATTTGACACATTAGTGAGCATCGATCTTTGAAATTTTATCAAATGGCGACTGAAAGGCACCTCTCGAGTTCAAATGGTTAATAATACCTAAACATAGCGTGCATAAATAATAGTAATTTTAACAATACGATGAAGATAAGTAAATATATTATTTACAAGTCTATATATTTTTAAAAGCAGGTAAATATTTTTAGTAACCACAGAAGGGAAAATTCTGAGACCAGTCTTTTTGACTGGATTGGTAGTTCTAGTGGTAAAGTGTTTCATACTTGCAAGTGTTGGGACTCCTAGCCGACACTCTGCCCATAGCCTCCTGATGGCACACCAGCAGCGAAACTTGGCTCGATAAATGAAAATTCGTCGCTGGTAGCCAAGTTATTAAACCCTTACTGATACACCAGAGATATCGGTTATTTAAAAACTCTTTAATCTGTTTCCTAAAACGCGATCGTCCTCCATACTGCTGAGGAACTGGCTCCAAGCTCGACGGGGCACATCCCCAAATAATTTCGGCAAGTCGAGACTTTAGAAAGTTCTTGAGAAAGTTAAATAAGCTGTGGATATCATCCACGTAGCGACGTTGTCCGCATCTTTCGACGAAACAAATCGTCGATATTGTCGAGAAAAGAATATTCGCCCTTAAATTCAAAAGCATTTAATATTTTCGATCACAATTGGAGCATCGCGTCCTCTAAAGCTGTGCACCTGTATTTACGAAATGACGTTAAATTCCTTGTGTACAATAACGAGGTTAAAAATGGAGCGCAGCTGAAGCTGAAAATTATTCTTGCGTTTGAATATTTGAAAATACGGAATACTTTGCACAGTAGTCACCCGAGTATGCTGCGCAATTATGTACTTTAGTAGGGAAATGGTCACCATTTTCAGCGATTTTTGCGTTAGCATGGAAAAACTTTTTTTATTGTCCATCCTTCATTATCTGATTTAACGAATGCAAACTGCGATTCGAGTTTATAACAATATCTGTTGGACCGAAAGACGAATGAAACTGTAAATAAACATTTGCATTTGATGGATCCTCGACAACGATTTGTTCAAAAGCTGCGTAAAAGAAAATGATGAAATCACGCTTATGTCATAATTTTCTATATAAAGTTTCATATACAGGTAACCCTCCTATAACACGGTTGATAGGTTCCTAGAAAATGTTATATGAAAACGTGTTGTATGAGACCTAGAGCCAGTACAAAAAGGAGAGTTACGTTCCGAAAACTTACTAAAAACAAATTTCTTTTTAATTCTACATAAACAACTTAATTTTTATTCGAAATATAAATGTATATACAACACAAAACAGAAAAAAAACAAAAATATTATTTTAATTTAACGCAACTTTAATTTAATAAATTTCTCTAATTTTTTTAATTTTAAATTTCTAAATTTAGATAGTAATCTTTTCCAATTCTCTTTGCCAAATACATCATACAGTATACTACATAACCTTTTCCTGTAAATCAATTTTAATTTATACGATTTCCTTGTACGGTTGAATATGATACTGCTTTGAAGTTACTCGAGGAATATTGATAATTATTTCATTTCGTCACGTACTGTATGTGTAACGAGTTAATTAATTTTCTTGCCAAATATTTGGGTTATGCAACTGAAAATCGCTTAAAAATCAGAGTATTCGTTTGTCACGCGATATGTATGCCAAATAAATTTTTGTCGTCATAATTTCGTGTTTCACAATGAATATAGTTTTGATACATCATGACTTTTAATAGCGAAGGATGAAATATCGAAATTGAAATGGAATTTCCTCTATTTTTCTAAGCTGGCCAGAATTTATGCATAAATGAAATATGAAAGGATATTGAAGAAATGATGTGCATGTCGAAAAACGATGGAAATGTTTTTCTGTTGGTCAGTTTTTCTACGTTGCAACATCAATCCATCATATCGCAAGTGACCTGGTTTAGTATGCAGAACGTTGTCAGCAACTGAACTCGAAATTTTTACTTTGACTCGAGCTTTGTGCGTTTGTGACAGCTTAATCATGCTCTAGAATAAAAAATCATGACATTAATAGGACGTGTATGTCGAAATATTTACAAAGAAAGGAGAACGTTTTATCCCAATGGAATTAAAATATAGTAAATCGTTAAAATGTAAATTCGATGTCGTCGCAATTCGAAATTTGAAATTATTCTATTTTTGCCTTCCAATCATTGTACACTTACAACTGTGATGGTACAACAACTTGCAAACCGAATTCGAGTATTTTTATTAGTAATAAAATATGCAAATCAATTTGTGCACAATAATTTTACGTAATTATTTTTATTAGAAGAGAATATATTTATTTCGATATATTTGTACAAAATATGGTATATATCATTGTATACTTACAACTATTGTGGTACAAAAACTTGCAAGCCGAATTCGAGTATTTTTATTAGTAATAAAATATGCAAATCAATTTGTGCATAATAATTTCACGTAATTATTTTGATTAGAAGAGAATATATTTATTTCGATATATTTTTACAAAATATGGTAACATTCATAGAGTAATTGCAATACAGAATGATCCCTGTAACGATAAACTAAATTTTATGGAAACAATAATATAAATATTATATAAAAATTTATAAATAAATTAAATTGGAAAGTTGTCAGAATTATGTGAAGTAAATTTATTTGTTAAAACACAAGTTTTCATTTTCAAAGAAATTGATTTTGAAGAATTGAATAATCTATCTTCGTCGCTTGTTCTTGACCTACCTACACGTTCTATTTATTATTTCTTTCCTCAAGTAGACAAAACTAAATGCAATTTTGATCTATTTTTTTGCTCGTTTAATCTGTAATATCATATTTTATATATTAAATCCTTCAAACATACTTGAACGAACAAAAACATACTCAAACCTCAATAAATAAGTACATTTGACATTTTTATGATGTCCATTTATTATTTTCTTTTCTTTCATTATACAAATACTCATCACTATCCGTTGTTTATTTTATCCCTTATTATTATATTATTTATTATTATTATTATTATTATTATTATTATAATTATTATAATCGATTACCTAACCTAGCCTAACCTAACCTAACCTAACCTAACCTATACCAAAAGTCTTCTGTCCGAAGAAGCAATTATGATTAGTGTGTCGTTGCATTACACTGTTTGATAAAAATACCTCTTGCAACTCGTCCAAACCATTCAGTTTCTCACGAAGATCGTAAGACAATCAACGTGACCTAATCTTTTTCGTCATGTTTCTACATATCAATTGGCTTTCATCACATCATCTTCGTTGTTTCTACTTGATCTTCCTACAATTCCCATTTATTTATTTTTTCTCTCTTTGTTTTCTTGAAATGAACATTCATCACTGTTTTCAATTATTTTACCCCTTCACGTTAACTCTGTAAAACTACACCGATGAGCAAAACTGAATACGCGATAAAAATTGTAGAAACATGATTACAATCAGTATCGCCAGTCCCTTGTTTAGTGTACTAAGAAATACAATCGGTTTTTTCAATTATCGAAGCGTATTTCCTTCTGGCTGCAATAATAAAAATTCCAAAATCACAATTTCGTAGTTAAAATTAATATATACGTACCTTCTTTAGTTGCTTTAATTTAAATTTGTGGAGTGAGATCATACTTCAAAAATCGATTGCCGAATTTGGAAACCAGTGAAAATTTTTCGTAAACTAAAGTATTTTCTTTTAATATATCGATGATTAAGCGATATTTATTGAAAACTTTTTCTTCCATCTCTAACTATTTACGAGTTTGCATTTTTCGATACTAGGTACCACTGGAATAATAATTTCATCCCTTAACCCTTTGCACTCGACGATTTTTTGGCTAGAGAAGAGTAGAAATTCAAAGATTCTCTGCTAAAAAACTGATGATACTTTTTTGAGTAGTAAATAAAGAATTATATAATAACAGAATTGTAGAATTATTTGATTTCGATACCTCGCACATTGTTACATTACATTAAATTTGATATATTAATTAATATCGATCTTCCAAATTTTATGAAATGGTGACTGAAGCTCACCTCTCGAGTGCAAAGCGTTAAACTTAAATTGTAATAGCTGAAAAGGTATATATCGGTATAAAGGTATCATTTTGCCTATTATACGTGAAAAGAACGAGTGAAAGTTTACTAATGCATCCTGAGTATTTGAAGTACCTGGCCCACCGAGATCGCGTGGAAAATGCGTGATTGAGGAAGAAAGTTTGAGTATGAAGGAAGACAAAGTGTAAGGTTAAATAGGGGTGCAAGGATGCGAGCAGGTCGCTTTAAAATCAGAAGTCTAAGAAGTCAGTTAAAAGTCAGTCAGTCTAAAAGTTGCCAGTAGCAAGTCATAGAAGTCAGTCTTAGAAGTCAGTTGTAAGGGCGTGAGAGTAAAAGGATGAGTGAGGTCATGGTCGATTGGGACAAACTTTCTATAGTTACTATTCTATTACATTAATCAGTAATTCTATTAATAAATCTTATTTTGTTCTATTAAATATTACAATATTATTCTAATCAAATCCCTCCTAATTTGATCCTAAATATTTGTAGTTTATAATATGTTTATATATATATGATACGTAAATATATATATAGTTTGAAGATTCATTAAGTACACGTGCATCGAGACACAGTCTCCCTCGTTTACTAGTCCTGTCAAATCCCACTGTTGCTTCCATTTGTAAACAATATCAGTTAAAATATAGCCTAATTTTAATAAATAGTAAGTAGTAACCTGTAAATTTCAGTCACTGATTTATTTTAATAATTCACAAGTGTAGAAAATGTCGAAGCAGGAAGCTTATAAAACCACCGACAGAACAATCACGAGGAGAGTTCTAAAATACAGTCCACTTAACACTTCGAAGTTAAACACAACCTTCCTCAAAGAACCGTCCGTCATTAATCGTCGCCAACTAAGATCGAGCTAGTGACGATATACAACGCATATATGCGTCCATCGTCCCTGCTGGTGACTTTGGCCAGATGCATATATGCGACCACAGTACTCTAAGGGTTAAAGAATCTAGTATACTGCGCGATGTTCGCCGAAAACAGTTCTTGACGTCTCAGAGACGTGAAAGTCTACAATGACACATGAAATAAATGACGTCTCCCAGACGTCATTGTATGTCAATGGGTTAACCCATTTGCATCCAAGCGCGGAATATTCCGCGAGCTGCGACTGTCGTCTATCACCGAGCGCGGAATATTCCGCGAGCTACGACTGTCGTCTATCACCGAGCGCGGAATAATCCGCGAGCTGACTTTTTCCATTACCAGTTGCTGAAACATATGTCACAGATCGCGTTTGATCCCTTTTGCGAGCATCTCATTTGCATCGGTTCATTATATTCTTAACAAGTTTTACTATCATATGCCACAGATCACGTTTGATCCCTTTTGCGAGCATCTCATTTGCATCGGTTCATTATATTCTTAACAAGTTTTACTTTTGTTGTGAAAATCCTTTTAACTGCCATAATGAGTAGGTGCTGATACGCGTATCAGCGGTGATACGGCCCAGTCGTCAGTTGAACGTCGCTGATGCCTCAACACGGCACCTTAAGTAGAGCCATGATGCAAATGGGTTAAGTTTGCGCGTGATGAGTTCTCGACGATTGGAGAAATTCATTAGATTGGACGTAACAATACCTCTTCGAACTTGTTCAAACCGTCTGTCCTTTCTCGAAGGTCGACGCGATATAAACTTTTTAATCATATTTTTACGCATCCAATTTGCTCTTAGCACATGATCCTCGTCGTTTGTACTTGACCTTTATAGTATCCCTAGAAATATACAGCTACTTTATGCCCGTTTCCCGACTCACGATCCCCGCGAAGTTTTACTCGAGACTCAAGAGGTATGTCATTTTCAGCGCGTTTGTCCTCGCATAGAAACACACCCTTTTACGATTCCACGGAGCCCCGTGAATCACCCCCGGGAATTCAGGTTTTATAGACCTTTTGCCGCACGGACGAAGCCGCTCGGACCAGAAAATTACGCGCCACTGTGTATTTCCACATTCAAATGAAATCTTTAGCGAGAGCGGTTATCGCGCCGTCGCTGATTTCCACGTACCGGGTGGCCCGTTAAACGCCGACGCTTTAGTGCCGCGGCTCGATCGCAAGAACAAAAGTTTTGCTTAACAAAGGGCACGAAGTTGTCGTATAGAGGTAATAATATCTTTATAGGTGGCGCTCTTTGCGCCTGAAAGTTACGCTTATTCTTTTTCCGATGGAACGACGTATTTCGCCTCTCCTTTTTTCCCTCCCTGCTCTCTTTTATCACGCGATAGAGGTCTTTCGGGGGATATAAGCACGTAAAAGTGTAACAGAAGAGAGTGGTCGGTCGGAGTGATAAATGATCGACATTCTATGATTTTGAGATTTAGGAGCCTCCAGTTGCGACGACCATTGGGTACAGGATGGCAGTTGGATGTGGGTTTTTGCGACTTGTTCTTTGATATAGTGTATTGTATTTGTCGAATTTACAAATTTGATGTTGTAGGATACTAAAAGAAATCGCGAATTGGCTATTGCCAACAAAAACAAACTGTAAACCGATCGATATCTTCTAAAAGCAAATCGAAAAGTTATTCTATGTAACAAAACGCGGAGGTAAAGCGTAGGTTAAAGAAAGCATAAAAGCGTGGTCCTTGACAACCAAAATAGAGTCCTTAGAAATCGGTTGTGACCAGCACAAGTGTGAGTCGCTTGGTGTTGGAAAGAGAGTTTTAAAAGAGTGCGTCTTGGTGTGTTTTGGTTCCTTATCTTGGTATTCTTTTCCTAAGTTAAATCAGTTTACGAGTTTTGAGTTTGTGTCATTGTGTTCTTGTTCTTTTGACAATTTTCGGTGTCTCGAGACCAGTATTCGCCATCCTACAATTTGTTACATATCTAAATTTGCTGTCTAACAATTATATATTTATTACAAATTATAATATACATACGTCGCAAAAGGATTACAATGATTAGGTATGTGGGGTGAAATTTCTCTTAATACTATTATTACCTCGTCAGTGTTCACTTTCATGCTTTTCATAGCAAACTGACTCTCTCTTCGTAACATATTGGCTCTGATCTATAACAATTGCACAATACCACGCATTTTAGATCTACTCGCACTTCCAAAAGCATACATATCTACATTCGTGCCATCACTCAACCTCACACACTCGCATTTACATTGAATTTTTTATCCCACCTTTATCAGTAAGTGTATACTCGTTCAATGATAAGTATTCCTACCTTTGGTTTTATGAGTAAATCAAATCTGCAACATATACTGTGTGTGTGGTATAATGTGTATATAAAATGAACATAGTTATCATTGAACGAATATACACTTACTGATAAAGGTGGGATAAAAATTTCAATGATTTGCGAATTTTTGTACATTCTTTATCGTCTGACATACTAAGAATTTATAAATTGAAATTTAAGAGAGATTTTGTACACGATATTCGAAGAAATCCCTATTTTTAATTTGAACATATATGTTTGAGAATATATATAATATTTCATACGTAAATTCTACAGTGAATATAATTATGAAGTAAATATTTGGATTGTCATGCTATAAATTAATTTTCAATTATTTTTGATTCAAGAACTATATTTTCTTTGCAACTCTAGAGAGTTAATGATGTTTAATACGGATGTAGAAAATTGAATATAATTGTTTTAATTTTGTATTTATTTTAAAAATCTAAATTTCAATTTTCTTATACCTTAAAAGCATGTGTGTGGATCAACACGTCCAAAATTCGTGGAGCAGACTGTACATGGTGGTATTAAAGTATTAACATTTGCGTTTAACACTTGATTATCGTAGGAACAAACTAAAATTCTATATTTAAGCTATTTTTCCAAAACGTGCTTTCACGGAATTACGTTCAACGGTGTACAAAATTCGAGCGAATCCGATAACCTAAAATGGTTGAATAAGTAACGCGACCTAATGATTTAATACGGAAATTCTTCATAAAATATATATAAAATATTTGTATAATATATAATAAATATTGTAAACAGAACGGAATAATTATAATAAATTTGTAAATATAATTATTATATTCATTTAAATATTTATTTATCATATTAAAAATAACTCAAAGAAGTTTAAAATATCTCTTTAGAAAATAATAATCATTTTCTCTTTGTTTTATTATAAATGTTAATGCTTTTATCAAACATTTCTTAATTCTCTATGAGTAATATTACTTTAGTTATTTATTTATGTATCAATCTGCTATCAGGCTATGCAATTTTTATTGTATAGTGATCGAATAAGCTTGCCATAAAAATACTTAATTTATAATTTCCTAATATAGTTAGAATCAAATATTTCTCTATTTTACAATACATTTTTTATTATTATAAATAAAGCAAAACGAATCTCAAATTGATTTTTTATTTTATCTTTCATTTTGTTATAAATAAAATATACTTTTTTCAAATATCTCAACATTTCAAAGTTTGAATATCTCTTTGTTTCTTATTAATCAACAAAATTAACTTTTCTGCTTAATAAAATTAATTTCTTCTCGTTAGAAGCAAAAAGTGCTTTCATTAAATATTCGTTAACTCTTCCTAATGCCAAACATAAAAATATCCCTTAATTTTATCTTTCTATTAATTAATTGTATTAACATTCTCAATGAACAGAATAGATTTCTCTTGATTAAAACGTAATCTTATAAAATATTTAATAATTCTTCATAAAGCCATATTATTCATAAATTACGTATTCTTCTACCTACTACAACTTGCTTCGCAATTATTTAAAATTTTCTCTCTGAATTCTATTTTTCGTTCAATTGATCGATAGAATGAATTTTTTATCAACCCCAATGAAGCGTGTCTTAATTAAACACTCGCCTGACCCCAAAGCTTTATTCTCAAATTATACACGCCCCTGCACGTACTACAATCCATCAGACAATCAACAATCAATCCGAACTTCCCTGCGAAGCAGAAACAAAATTTCTCTCGGCGAGAATTAACCCGAATAAACACAGAAACCTCGTGTCTACATCTAGTTCACCATCCATATACAGAGATAGAAATCCATATTGGGCGCTCTACCCGCGCAAATCGTGCTATTCGACAGGCCTCTTTCCATTTTCTCCATTTGTCGAGGCAGCGGGGGAAGAGAAAGACAATGATATTCAGTCATCCTAATTAAGACCGTGTCCTTCATCGCATTATGTCGATTCACGGTGTCGGATAGAACGAGCCGAGCCACGACAATCCTCAGCCGCGTATTTACCGCTCGCTACCGCGCACAGACAATAGGGACGAGAAAACAGAGAAAACGGCATGGCCGGCACCGCAAAGGACGTCGTGGCCGACTCCGTGGCCGCTAGTCCGACATATTTACTCCGAGACGCGAATTCCCGACGAGAGAACGTGAACCTAGGTACACTTTGCTTGCCGATACGCCACCACCGGTCATGGGAAACCCGTGGTCTTTTATAACAGTTAGTCGGTGGTCGCGGCGATTCGACTAGCCTATTACGATCTGAAAACACAATCTCGGGCCCATAATCCACCTCAAATTACACTAGCCTCGGGGAAATCGGTTAATGCCGTGCATGTTGTTTTCGCGAAAACCGAGCGCTCCTCTTACTTCGTTGTCGAACCTTCGCGCTTCTACGAGAAACGGCGGCCATCTTGTCGTCGCGCTGTACTGCCCGCCGCTCGTAAGTTGACAGGTCTAATTGGTCGAGCCGAAGCTGCCGGTTTACTCCAACATAACCTACAAACGGTGCTGGAGAAAGATGAGGTATGAAAACATGGGGATAAGCTCGAGACAAATTGCTGTGATAAAATCGACACTCGAGGAAGGTAGAATATGAAAACATAAAATAGGGTCACTCACATTTTTGCTATTGGCAAAGTCGGGCATGCTGTGGATGTAAGAAGTATTCGTACAACAGCGAATTTCAGCGAACACTTTATGTAACTTTGTTTATTACGGAGAGTGTATATATATTGTTAGAAATTTGAGAAACATATGTTAAGAGGAAATGGTTTGTTCATATTTTCAGTAGGAATACTGACCAATGTTTTGAATACGATGGAAAACAAACTCGTAATCAGTATTCGTTCACTTCTATTTTTATAATGAAGAATTTTGTTAAAAATTTGTTATTAGTATTTAGTGGGATTGCTCTTTCCATTAAATCTATACAATTTCAGGGAACACTTTAGGTATCTTCGTTTATTACGAAGAGTGTATATATATTGTTAGAAATTTGAGAAACATATGTTAAGAAGAAATGGTTTGTTCATATTTTCAGTAGAAATATTGATCAATGTCTTGAATACGATGGAAAATAAACCGGCAATCAGTATTCGTTCACTTCTATTTTTGTAATGAAGAATTTTGTTAAAAATTTGTTATTAGTATTTAGTGGGTTTGCTCTTTGCCTATACAATTGCTTCAAGCTCTAGATCTTCGTGACATTCAATTTACTAAATATTTGTTATTAATTCAGATCTAATTTAGAGTTATTAGTTCATTTAAGTATTATTATTAGTGTACTTCCCAGTGTAAAAGCTTGAAAATTGGCAAATCTTAGTTTTTTTCAATAAATTTTAACATTTACTGATAAATTTTTGGATGTGGTGAAAGCTACAAATAACCCTAAGCTAACTGTTTTCTAATTTTTACCATTCCTCTATAGTAAATGTTAAAATTTATTGATAAAAGTTGGTTATTATTTAACAATTCCCAACTTTTTACTATAATGTATTATTGTTATTAGTAAAAATTTCATTATTAATTGGTTATTATTATTTTTATTCTTATTAGATCTTGTCTTATGTTTTCTGAAATATTGGCAGCGAAAATAGAGTGATCAACTTCCTTTGTCTCTGTGCCACCTAACTGCCAAGTTACGAGCGATGAACAGTACTTTCGAATCTCTTGGTGGCGTTTAAGGAAATATAAGGTTATCTTCTTGGATTAGGTAGTAAGGCTGTGAAACTTGTTAGCATATGATTCACTGTAATTTATTGTTTCTGTGTTTCTTTGTTTGGGGAAGTTTGCTTTGATTTATTCGCTTTCAAGAAAATTATGGGTTTGGGATTGAGAAAGCAGGATGGTAACAAATAGTTCTGCTTGGGAACGAAAATTCGTGAATGATATTATAGTGCAGTTTCTGGTGAATATACAGGGTGACCCGTTTATCTTGCACGGTTTTATATCTTTTTATTATTATTTAAAAATATAATAATAAATTGTGTATAATAACATACTTTAATATTAAAAGGTAAAGAAAAAGTATAATTAAATGTGTCAAAGTAATAACAACCAAATCATGATACATATTTATGGATGAAGGAATAATTAGCATGGAAATTGTGTTTTTGAAAATAGTACTTTTAATGTATGTACATTCCTCTGATGGCGGAATAGGAATGCTGTCACAATAACAAGCACAGATTAATTGCCGTGGAATGCCATCTATTTTAACGCGTATTCCTGAATGGTCACTGGAATTCACGTGTCCTCAACATGCTAACTTAATTTTCTATGAGATAGTTTTGATGAGTGTTCGCTGCTTCTGTTCTTCAGAATCGAGTTCATATCTAGTTTGCTCGAATTGCATACTTGATTGCCATTCACTCGACTGTTCTTTCTTGTAAATCTCTCAAATCGACTGCTGTATCGTTTCATATACAATTTTACGAAAAAGTTATACTACAAATGCAACAGTGGACATCTTTGACTAGGATAGTTCTCCAAAATTTATATTTTTATTTAAAAAATCGACAAGATGGTAGAATAAGATTGGATTTAGTCAAGGAAGGAAATAAACTAATAATAAAAATAAATTGGTCTAATGTTCATCAATTGTTCATATAATATGTCAATTGTGTATAATAATAAGAGTATTTTATAATGGTAAAGATCTGTTATTACTGCTAGTGGAGACGCTAGCGCCATCTAGATCACGTGATCTCCAGATCTGTTAACCTTTCGTATTTGCAGAGATGTTTACAGATCCTTTTTAGCTTTATGTACATAAACTATTGTTTATTGTTTTTGTTCAGACTGATATTGTTCAGTATTTATGTTACAAAACTAATTTTCGTTTTCGAGACACCATAAATTGGAAATTAGCCTTAAACTTTGAAATACGTGAAGTTATTAACCTTAATATTAATTATTGATATTAAGTTATTGACCTTAAATAATATTAAGTATAATAAAGAATAATATTAATACTATTAAATAATATATTCTATATCGTTTCACAATCATAAAATATATTATATAATAAATTTAATATATCATTTTATTTAATATTAATTTTAATCTTACATTCTTTTACAGATTTTACTGCTTTCTGTATAATATGTTTTAACATGTTACATATTTTATATCATTTTACACGGAAGTTTCTTAAGATCGTAATATTTAATTCAATGTATAAAGAGAATCAAATTAAATTGTGTTTTCATGTTTGGAAATAGATTCAGCATAGAACATTAATTAATAGCTTGCGATATTTCTTAAAATGTGTACTCAGTTCATATTTCATTACATTCCATATACATGGAATTCAGCATTTGTTCACTAAGTATATCGATTATCACTGCATTTGCTTACTAGAAGTGATAAATAAATACTAAATGGAGTGGGAACATGGATCGCAATGTATGTATCGGGCAAAATCAAATATTTCACAGTGTAAAATATAAATGCATTTAACTGTGTATTATGAAGATAGATCTTGTATTAAATTGCAGATTAAGTTAATAATCACTGTATGAATTGTATTACCATATTATGCGCACTGCATTTGTACTTATAATTTCATGAGTAGACTGAACATGTTGTTTCAATTAAATACAATTACTTCAAATAATCCGCACGATTATTTAAAAATATATATCAAATTTACCTAACGTTATAATAAACGTATTACAATCTAAAAAATATTTTATATTTCAAATTAAATAACGTATAGTACATTTACTACACACTTCATTCATTGAGAACATAGCTTGTTTTTTTAAAAATAATTTTTTCAAGCTATACCACGTTTAATATTTTACATTAGCATGATAATAATATTTTTCACGTCAAGGAAATGAAATTTAAATTTACAAAAAATTGAGAATTTAAACTTAAATTAATAATTATAATTGTAGTTCCATCTTTTACCTTAGTTAAAAAAAACCTACACGATATAAGAATCGAATATACTACATCCTAAGTTTGTCTCCAAAAATGAAACCAAATGAGAAAAAAGAAAGAATAAATCTCCCAAATTGAAATCATTCCAAGGGTAAAACATTCTATGGATCCAAAACCAGGAATAAAGAGAGAAAAGGAACGTTATACACGAACCTTTGCAAAAACAAACAGTAAAATAGAACGGAATAACCTAATTGAACCCCTGCACTGTGTCTTTCAGAGCCGTGGTGACAGCGGTCTCCTGGCATCCCCATGGCAGCTACCTCGCCTCGGTGGACAGAGCAAAAGCGGTGACGGTCTGGGCCGGCCATGTTTAACAGGCAAAACAAACCGAGATAGACGATTGTTCCACGCACGAAGGTCAGCGCGTTCTTTTGTGCCGAGATTGGACGTTTACGTAATCGAGAATCGTGGATGGAAGCTGCGCGCCGCAGAGGTAACGCGAAAGGACACACCGGTGCAGGATACTAAAAATCAGCGGACGGTTTGGGCACCGCGGGTTGTAAAGAATACCATTTCCAGGCTGTACAAAGCGAGGCAACCGCGATGAAGCGGATTCAGGCACAGTGGAGATTATTGTACATAAAACTGGCACTGATTGTTGCCCCCAAGGTTGTAAAGATTTCCTTTCTTTTTAGGGTAATACCCGCGCGCCACGACTGCGTCCCTCCCTCGGAAATTCAACAGATTAACGTAGTTATCCCTTTCGAGATTCGCTAGATACGCTCCTTTTTTTTACCTCTAAGAGACTATCCTCGCGTTCCAATCGTCTCTGTCGGCGATCTCTCACGTTGGACTGCGCTCGAGTTCACTCGAGGCCCGCTGGTGGCGCCACCGTCGCGCGCACCGAGTCGGCCATCTATATGCTCGCGTCTCGCGTGTACTTCGGTGGTTTCTCGCTCGTTCGTGGTTGATCTATCGATGATCAGTCGCGGGTCTGGAGCGCTGTTTTTGGTTAAAGAGAATCGGGGAAGGAAAATAGCGGGCGAAGTCACACAGCAAGTTCGTTAATTGCTGTGGCAAGCGTGAAATCGAGTCTACTCGAACTACTCCAACGTCAGCGAGTTTCGAACGCTTTTTTTATCGTTAAGTCTGATGTAGGGTGCAAGTGGATGTACTCGTTGAACGAAGAAGCACAATAAAATTCTGATACCGGGGAAATTGAATTATACGAAATTTCGTTTGATCGAAGAGTAACGTGGTGGATGATGTCGAGTTTTTCGTGCAAGATTTAAAGGTTAACTCTGTATGGGCCATTCCACGTTTAAATGGTAGTTGGAATTAACGACTTTTAAATTCGCCAGCTTTGTTGATCGTCTATCGAAGTTTAATGGGTGTCTGAGGTTATTGGCTGGAAGTAAGGTTTTGGGGTAACGGTTTTTCATGGATGAGGAATTCGAAGGAGAATACGAACTAATATTACTTCTTGTATTTTACTTAGGATACTTTAGAGCTGGGTTATAATTTAGGATTAAGATTTAGCTTTTAATATTCTGCTTGTAATCGTCTGAAAGGAAAATTATTTTCATTTGAAAGATATGTATTATTATATATATCTTTAAAAGGATATATTTTTTTTCCTGTAACAGTTATGAAGAAGTGGAGGCAATAAAAGTATTAGTTTTGGATTTTTGGATATTTGGATAATGGCTTTGTATAAATTAAATGTTTAAGAATGTTGATCATCATCAGTATCAGCCATCTTGAAATCAACCATTTTCAGCTGAATATTATACACCAGAAAAAGAACCTGATTAATTACATTTTCTATCTTTGTTGAATAATTGAGATTTAATTCTTTAACAAGAATTTCAATAATTTTTACTAAAATTACTGTACTATAAAAATGATGAAAACTATATATAATATAACAATGCTGCATATTTTAAAACTTTGATATATAGTTAAAATTGATTGTAAATTGAAATTTATATTTGGAATTTAGTTTAATTAGTTAGAATTGAATATATCATTGTTTCACATCACTGAATACTGAAGAAATATCAATTTATTATATCAAATTATTAGATATGGTACTAATTTTTTAGAAACTGTTGTAGATTTATTACAAACTTCTAAAAGTTTATATTATTAGATCTGACTGGTTCTTCAAATTTGTTACGTTATAGAACGTCCTTTAAATGGGAAATAATTAGAAGAAAATGGATTCATGTTTGTTTCATTACATTTTCATTTGTACATCTCATTTTCCTAATGACATTATACATTTCTCACATTTTCACTGAATATAGTATCTCTGTTTGCTCAGTATAATAGTCATATTCTAAATTATTGGCATCTACTATAAGCGAATTAACACTAACACTAATTTCTTGATAATAATCTGAAATAAAATATTATTAAAACCAACTTAATACTAAAAATAAGCAATCTAATATTATTACTAATTACAAATTTGACTGTTATTTAATAACTATCTCTATCTAAAAAATTGCTCTTACTGAAAAAATCCTAGTTACTAATTTTACAATTATAATTAGAGCTGCCATGTCTTAATTGTATTCAAAAAAGCAATCAATAGGTTTTTATTGCGCAAGCAAAACAATGATCAAATTAGAAAAGATTCTCTATTGTATAATATTACCTATAATTATTACATAAAATTAGTTATCTTACCTAAAATTATAAACGATGATTAAGTATCACCCATTAGAAATTAAAAAATAATATAAAACACCCATACTTTAGAAATTAGTTGAACTCTGGCTCAAGTCGATATGGACACAATTTGCCATTACTTCAATTCTTCATAACTGTTCCACAGTAAAGTTTAATATAATAATAATTGTTAATATTACGATTAAGAATAATTTCAACCCCCATTTTTTATACTTTAAATGCACGATGAGAATTTTAATTAATTTTTAATCTCACTCACAAAACGTACAAAATGGGTCGAAATGAGCAAAAATTCGATAATGTCGATTTTGCTACGTTTTCCATTGATTTTTCACGTTCCTTTTTAAACGATCCGTAAATTGTTATAAAAAGATGAACTTTTTAGCGAGCTATGTAGCCAGTTCGATACCAAACGAATGCAATAAATATTCACGGTGCTCCACCCACTCTCAAAAACACCCTCAACTTCTCACGATGTTTCGATTACCATAATGAAATCCCGATCCATTAAACAATCTTACGATACGAATATATTTTTAACTTCACCAAGTTCGAATTAATTGTAAAAGAAATAAACTATTTTGCATAAATTCTTTGTACCATTTATCTATTTATCTCAGAGAAGAATAAACAGAAGATAGATATTTTTATATTCTCATTAAATAGTTTCAAATTTCTAATTATATTAATAAACAATAGCTTATTTTTGCTTGGTATATTCATAATAATAATTATCTAAATCCTTATCTTATTTAAATAATCTTATCTACCAATTTTTAACAAGAAGCTATATCTTATGCTAACTTTTTAAGGTTCTGTGCTGGCTTTTTATGTATTCCTTCTTCTTTTTTCAAGTTTTAGTGTAAGAAACATGGATTTTTGTATTTAAAATGAATTTTTCAGTTTTATTGCACGGGCTTAGGAGTATACTGAAGTATTCGAATAATTTGAATCGTGAATATTTAACGAAAGAAATACACATGTTGAGCTCAAATTTTAGAAATATTAAGTATTGGGTGCTGTACGTAGAATAAGACACGAATATTGACAATAAGACAGGTATCGAAAAATTCGTAGAATATTAAACGCGAATTTTTCATAAAAGAAATTATTATGGAATTTCATATCGTTTGTAACAAAAACTAGAAATCACAAATATTACGATTAATAATGATAGAGGGTAGGTAGACTTACAACAAATATCAACAAAATTAATTAAGAAAGAATTAATTATTTTTTAAATATTTTTGTCACCTTAGCAAATGCATGTTCACATTCAGCATCTCACTAATTTTTCAGTATTTGTCAGACTTTTTCAAATTGCCCGTATCCTAGACACTTAGATCTCTTTTCAAATGTAGGATTATTTTAAAAATTTAAATCCAACGTGCACCCTTAATTAGTTAAATATCCAAAACTCCAGTTACTCGAATACTTTTATGAACGAGTGTACATTTGTTCACAAAAATGAATAAAAGGAGAAATAATTTTTGTATATTCGTTATTTTTCAATGCACATAAATTAAAATTAAAGACAGACTGAAGAGATTAGATCTTACATGTTAATAAATAATATTTGGTTTCTAATATTTTATATAAAACCTACTTCTAATTTTAATCAATATATCTCAGAAGATACAGAATATATAAAAGTTCAAAAATTAATTTGTTTCTCGATTTTTGTCAATAAGTGCATTATTAGCAGGTTCAACCAGTTAGAAGAAGCATATTAGTATTGGTGCATTTTACGTGAAATGACTCATACATTGGCCATCGCGATTTTCGTTTCAATATGCAATATAAGGGGCCGTTACGTATACTGGCCGTTCGCGAGAAGGAGTTAGGCGAGTGTTAACATCCCCACTCCATCCCCACTCCACGCCCACCATGTGACCTCGTCACTGCCTTCAACTTGTAACAACCAACGCCTGTGATGATATAGTATCGAACTAAATGACAGCACACCCTATAATTTTCAGAATTTTTTGAAACGTTTATTCGGATTTTCTTGATTTTTTGGTTCCTTGATAATATAAAATGAAGATTATGTGAAGTTTCCATTTTTTTAAATAAATTTTACTTGTTCATGTGAATAATCGGTGCGACAAGGTGACAACTCAGGTAATCGGATCAATAAAAACCTAGAAAGATATTGTATTTTTCAATAATGAAAAGATTTCTTACATATTTTTATTCATTGAATCCGAATCTGTCAGCAAAAATTATTCACCACATAAAGTTTAAGAAATAAGTAAGTAAAAGCCATTAATTTCTATTATATTTACTGTATTCACCTAATTACTATTATTATTCACGAAATTATTCCAAAGAAAAAAATCTTTATCCAATATTTTTATTAGCTTTATTGTGCAGCAGTATCCATCCTATGTAAAATTAAGTTCGATTTATAATCCTATTAATTTTTTTTTTCTATCAAGATATAATATTTTGAAGTTCTTAAGAAAAACTGAAAATCATAGGGTGCGTTGTCACTTATTGTTAACCACGCATTGTATATATATATATAGCAGGTTTATTTTTCGTCTAACAAGATGCCTATATCAAAGAAATTAGAGTATTCTAACTCTTATTAAAATTAAAGATGGCATGAAAATCGGAAAAGTATGAATGTAAGCGTTTATACTATTATTCAAATGATGGTTATCTCTTTGTCCCGCATTGTACGAAAACTATGCTTCGTTGAATGAGAATTGGCAGGAAATATAAGCAGCTGCACACGAACGACGCGTGGCCAAACCAGGGTGAGAAAATAATATTAGGATCTCTACGCATTACGAAGTAGTAAGTCTTTTATGAAAGGGCCCCTGTTTAGGTCCTTTTAGAGCCGTCCCTGAGCATCGACATTTAGCCACTCATTTGCGACCGCAGCGCTGATCACGGGGCCGTTTTGTCTATACTTCCTGCCGATTCTCGTTCAACGGAGTCCAGTGGACTGTAACTGGAGTGGGGATACAGACACTCGGCTGGCTCCTTCTGGCGGACGGGCAGTACTTTACCCGTTACATCTTCTTTGGAGTCCTTTGATCGTTATTTAGCGTAAGTCTCTATCAACGCGATGATGGAGGTCACAGATTCTGTGGTTAAGTTAGGTGTCACACGTGGATTTTCAATTGTCTCGTTAGTGTTTGTTTGTCAAAAAGATACGTTATGATTAATGATATTGTTTAGCTCTTAAGTTTCCTTAACTATACATCACCATTGTACTCGAACATAGGTTAATTTTAATACGATTTTCGCTACTTGGTATGATCACTTAATCGATGTGAAAATTTTTCGTCATGAAAGTAATTCTGCTATTTCTGTTTTTCTCCTTTCTTTTTCTTTTCTTTTTTCTCCTGTTTTCTGATTGGCCACCTCGTTAATCTCGAGGTGTGATTTATTGACATATCGATCAAACGTTTGGCTCGACTAGCTTTTAGTCTCGTGTCTTTTCTATACCGACGAGCGTCGATTATCGTTTCTAGCATGTAATTTGCAAGTAAGTTTGTTCTCAAAGCAGATTAATTGCGTCCAACTTGTTACGTCATTCTTTCCCTGTCGTGCAAACAGTATGGTCATGCGTCTGTACTATTATTATTCACGTTCTATATTGATTTCAGCGGAAACATTGTGTACACTGTTCGCAATGTATTATACATACGTACATATATAAACACACACACGTATATATATACATATTAAACATTTTCTTCTTGTATTTTTTAAAACGTGGTATTTTTAATTAAACCTACATTCTCCATGATGATAAAAATTGTTGAATGAATTTTTCTGTTTTGGTTATGTGTTAATGGTTTTACAGATTGTTAATAATGACAGCTTGGAAGGATCCTTTTGTCATGCAAGATAATTTCTTTTCACGTGAAAATTCATTTTTATTATTAAGATGCGTTGTATCGTATTTTCTGTTGTCTTGTGGCACTCTGGAAATAATTTATTATATTCTAGAATTATAAGAAATTATGTATCATAGAAATATAAAACTGCTCAAAATTACTTTTTATTATCGCACTATATTACCACATCGTGTATGAGAATATTCATAATAAATTTATGCTTTGACATGGTATTATGTATTGAGAATTTGATAGTAAATATGTAACAGGATGATTTCGTTCAATTTATTGATAATTTAATGGTGAGGACAAAATTGGTTTTCTTTTGTGTCATTGTATTTGTTTGTTATAACGAAAATTATACAGTTATCGAGTTTTTGGTATGATTTTGGTAGGGAACCAATTATTTTTCCTAGTTCTTATATATTATCAGCACCCAGTTACAGCAAACACCCTGTGTAATTATATCTTCATCCAAATTTTTGAAGCTTTTTTAAAATTTTTAGAACTTTGCAATCTTGCTAATTCCTTGATTTGGAATTTCAATTTTGGCAAAGGCTACTGTACATTTTCAGTAACTGCAAGAATTATTCATTGCGATGAGACATAATTAACTATACCTGTACTAGCAAATACTTGCATTCAATTATAAAAATACCGTATTTTCTATCTTTCGTTTATTTTCTCATATATTATCAGCACCCAGTTACAGCAAGCACCCTGTGTAATTATATCTTCATCCGAATTTTTGAAGCTTTTTTAAAATTTTTAGAACTTTGCAATTTTGCTAATTCTTTAATTTGGAATTTCAATTTTAGCAAAGGTTACTATACATTTTCAATAATTGCAAGAATTAAAATCGTGAAGCCAGTTATTTTGACTAGTTCTGGTGTTAAGGGATCCAAAAGGGACACGAAGAATAGACAAAAGGCACACGTTCCTGGTCCGAGTCACTGACACCGTGCAGAGTGTTTTTGGCGCCAGAGTGCCCTTTTAGAACAGTTTGGCACAGTCACACGTTTTGTGACACGGTATTCGCCACTGAGCTCGCGAAGTCAGAAGGACCAGAGCTTTCGAGTGCCAAAACCCTCCAATTTTAATGGACCAGCTGGGCCGTCGTTGTTCCTGATAATTACCTTCTCAGAAACAACTAGACGTTCCTCGTTGCCCATGGCACGGAGCAACAGCCTCATTCGTCGTCCCTGAACAAATTTCTCAACCGAACACCTAATTTTTCACCACTATCCTCCACTCTTCTTTATCGACTTCAGATCCATCCTACAGCTAGTAGAAGGATCTGAATATCCTTTCAATTTCCAGTATCCATAGCCATCCTGACTTTGCTGACACTCTTTTCCTCTGAGGAAGAGCATCCTGATCCCAAACTGCGCAACCAAACGCGTCGACCAGCGGTAACCAAGAATCCTTATCCTTTAACAAGCTGAGTTTTGCCAACAACCTAAGAAATTCATGCTCCTGGGCCCACTTCGGGCCTCGTAAATCCAACGAACTTTTTCCAACTTTGCAACATAACGCTGAACAACGACACGTGCATAACAGGAGTTGTTGTAGCCTTCTTTTACGTATGCACCTTCCACTATGAATAATTACTGTCGATAAGAAAGCACAGGTGATTTCAGTTCGTGGAATTTGTTAAGAACACCTAGTGGATATAGAATGAGAGCTGTAAGAGAGCAGATCTCATTTTTATGTTAGTGACCTAACTGGAACTTTTATATAGAGAAAACTCAAATCAATATTTTCATATTTGTGATTTAATCTGGGTATAATATTATTTTCAAAATGTACGTCCAGTTCTTATACTTAATTTAAATTTTTAATATTTTTTCGGGTGAAAATTTGTACGGTAGTCTAATATGGCTAAGTGGCCTAAGAGAACTAGCCTAATAAGAGCGATGTTATTGTTTACATTGTGAAATTAGGATAGAGGGTTTTTATGGAAAGAAATATCCTGATTGGTGTATAAAATTTTTATATAAAGAAATTCTTGGTACGTGTAATGGCATGGAATAAGGATGAAAGTTTATGGCTCTACAGTTTATGGTGACAGCAGCTGTCTGCTGCGTTAGCCGATTAATTAAACAAGATGGCCACTAGTCCTATTGAGAAGGCGTTTCGTGTGATTGAATTAGTGAAGGCAAACTTGAGAACACACTCCAACATGTTTGAGCCGAACTAGGCATATGTAGAATGCATGTAACTTCCTAACAGAAACTTAGATATTCTCGTGAAATCATCTAAAGTATTTGTCTATATCTATTAGAGTCTAGTTTGAATAAAATACTGATTAAAAATTAGAAATACTATCTAATTTTGTACTTTGGCACGGAAAGTATGTTAATGAAGTCAAAATCCATTTTTCAATAGAAATTTAAAGACATTCCTACGATATCGCATAAAGTATTTGTTTATATTAATTATAATTCAATTGACATAAAATACTGAATGTATCTAGTTTTATATTTGGTATAAAAAGTATTTTTATGAAATCAAAATTAGCTTTCTAATGGAAATTTGAAGATATTATCAGAAAATCATGTATAATATTTTTCTATATGTCTATATAATCTATAATATATAGAAAATATAAGAAAATATAGGTAAATAATCTATATTGTAATGATTAAATTTTCTTTACTATTTCAAAGACACAAACCATTAAAAACAGAAATCGAAACATTTTACGATGAATTATAATTTTCATTTCGAGAAGAATTTAATTTTTGGAATACGTGATATTTTTCGTAATACTTATCTTTTTGCAAAAATTAAGGTGGCGATTTTTAATAAAATAAAACGATCCTTGAATCCATTTTAAAAGACAAAGTTAAAAATAAATGTTAAAATTTAAAATCGAATGCAACATTAAATTTAAGTAAAAATTGGACAAATCCCGGAACTTCATTTGCCTATTTTGCAAAACAACAACCGCGATACTCAGGGAAGTTTTTTCTGTTAATTTGCATCGTTCATGTTCTTCAGATTGCTCTTTAATGTAGGCAGGAAACTTAAACTAAGGCAACTTCATAGCAAATACCCTGTTTCTTATTTGTTTTTCTTGCGTAATACCATGAATAACGAAGGTTAAAACTCAAGCAAATTGTATCGTTCGACTTGATCGACTTAATCCACTCTGAACAAAATTTATTTTACACATAAGGAAAGAAATTTCGATTAATTACCCCTTCTGCTTTACTCTAATGTTACCTAAATCCTCTCATAACATCAACAAATATAAAGAAATAATATTAACAAATTAATAAATAATTCAAACTAATGTTATAAATAGTAGAAACTAATAAAGAAATATTAACAAACCATAAAAGAAATTAGTTTACATTTAAATAATTATTAGTATCGATTTAAAAGAGTACATATCCTAGTACATATGTAATTCTCAAATCACATGAAATTATATAATCACATAAAATATACAATACAGAATGAATCAGAAAAATACTGACGAAATATTTCCTTGAATTTTATCCATGTTTTAATATTGTTAGTGGTGGATGAAATTTTAATAACAACAAGAACAATTCTTTATTTAATTAGAAAGATTTTAAAACACAAATATAACGTTTAAATATAGTTAATTTCTCACAATTACTCTATGACACGACTTCTCACTATTATAACTCAATTGCAACTAACGTATCCAAAATCACTCTCTTTCTTCTTTCTTCTTCATACATTACATTGACATACACAATTCACACACACCTCGATCATTACACGCATACTCATTTATCATAATAACCTGAATTCATTACATATTTGAATCCCATGCATACTTGTTCCACTCATCCCAACACATATATACATAAAAATCTATGTAACCACTACCACAAATATATAATAATTATTTTTTCGTGTTCATTATTCCCACAGAATAACAACGTTACCATATACATGCATGTTTAAAATCTCACGTTGATTTTCCTTAGTCCCCTTTTCACTGTGTCGTGGTATATGTTAATCTCAATAATAACACGTAATTTTAAAAATATTCTGGTCTCGTACCTGAGTTTCATACAGTTCTCTCTCAACTTGGTATTCGTGCAGCGCGAAAAAGGTTTCTTTGTTACGAACGACAAAGATCCGCGAAAAGAGTTTTTATTTGAAGATGTTTCTGGATAAGTAGCAAAGATCTGAGCGCGCCGCATACCTTCTTTCTTTTAAAAATTCCAAATGCACCATCTGTACTCCGAGGAAACTTTGATTTACCACGAAATGAAAGGTTCTTTCATACTAAAGAGACAAGCCACATCATACTTTATCTTTTGTTTTTGTTCCTTTCTCCCCTTTTCAAAATAAGCAAGCAACATTTTAAATAGACCATCGTTTGTAGTCGACGTTCTCCTCATCGTGTTCACTGACAAAGGAGTATTTCTTACAAATTATAAAACTTTGGGAATTCACGTTCTAAAAGATGCTTAGAAAAGAAATGCATCATTTCTTCCTTTCTCCCTTTTTTTATAATGAAGATTAAGCAGGTAGTATATTTAATTCGTTATATTTAAATAATTAATTTCTTTTCGATTTAGTAATTATTTAAATTTTCGCCTCGTCATGTTCACTGACAAAAGAATATTTCTTACAAATTATAAAACTTTGGGAATTCACGTTCTAAAAGATGCTTAGAAAAGAAATGCATCATTTCTTCCTTTCTCCCTTTTTTTATAATGAAGATTAAGCAGGTAGTATATTTAATTCCTTATATTTAAATAATTAATTTCTTTTCGATTTAGTAATTATTTACATTTTCGCCTCGTGATGTTCACTAACAAAAGAGTATTTCTTACAAATTATAAAACTTTGGGAATTTACGTTCTAAAAGATGCTTAGAAAAGAAATGCATCATTTTTTCCCTTCTCTCTTTTTTATAATGAAGATTAAGCAGGTAGTATATTTAATTCGTTATATTTAAATAATCAATTTCTTTTCGATTTAGAAATTATTTAAATTTTCTTTTCCTTTTATTTTTTGAGGTATATTGAATATTGAAAATAATGTAACAAATTGTTTATATAACGATTAAATTATAAATGGTGTATCATTTAACACTGTCACTTAAAATTATTTATAAATTACTTGTAAGGAGAAAGAATATTTTAAATCAAAGTTGTTTGATGTTAAAGAGAGTGTACAAAGCAGGAATCAATTTTCTGTTATTTTGCTTTTTTATCGAGATACTAAGGTTATAATGAGTTCTTTTCTTTATCAATGATGTATAAGATTTGACTACATGATTAAAAGAATAATATTTATTAACGTTTGAAATGTGCTTTATAATTATAATTTTATATATTTCTAATGTTTCATGAATAATAGAATAGAAATATAGAATTAGGTTCTAGTGTTATTATTAACTTATGCAACTGGAAACTCCTATTGCTACTGTGTTATGAAAGCAACAGAATAATTCAATTTTCGAAAGCAAAGTTATATTCTCATTTCAAAACATTTGTTTAACATATTCACTGCTGTATTTCCATTACCTGTGCCATGCACATAGCATAACGAATAATTTTCGTGAAAAATCAACATTTCTACTTAATCGAAGAATAATAAATAAATAATTTTCTGTAGATCTGCACTTAAAGTACTTCTGTTATACGTAAATTATCAATTATAGTTCTAATAATTATTTTAAGATTATTTTTAAATTATTTGCAAGTTAAAAACACATGTGTGTGATCTAAAATTTTAGTTATTATAATTACGAGAGATCTGTAAATGTTGGTTATAATTTTGTTAGTACGATGAAAAACAGAATCGATCACTCTCAGCCAATCGTTGTTTTCCACAAAATTTAGCATTTCGATTATACTATAAATTTAAAGAACTGTGTGTACAGTATGCAAAGGGACGTAAATCTGCAGTGAGACCTGTACAATACATCTTTGCTTCGGCTAGAATAATCAATCGAAAATAACACACTCTCATATCATCGATTTTTGGCTGTTCATAAACATTCGTTTTAATGATTCGATTAATAATTTTCTTCTATGCAAATAACGTGCAAAACTCATATGACACGAGTGAATAATTGCTCCAATTATTCGCTAATTTCAAAGCTTCAACAGTGCATTAAAGAAAACAAACTGTGGACCAAAGGTATATATCTTTTCAAGTTCAAAATTACTAATAATTGATACATCATATTGATTGCGATACATTTTATGCATATTTTATCACTTGAGCCCTGTTGCAATAACAATATTTTATCAACTAATGATATTTGTCAATTGAATTGTACGATATAGGCTTCTATTGCACACACAGTTTCACAATTTAGAGACAAATATAATAATTATTTGACTTGTAATTTGTTTCATTGCAAATTTTAGTGTTATACAAGAGAACTTATTAATATTGGAAAGTTATAATTTATGATTTACATAATTTTACTAATAATATTACTTGCATTATGCAAACGTGTTGCATTATGCAAAAGTTTTAAGGTAAAGTATGAATTATACCTGATTTAAAAATTTCTCAAAAAATTATGGACATATAAAGACTGAAATAATATCTTCATTGCCAAATTTAATGCAAATTACAATGATTTCCTGCTCATTATTCACAAATCCGAAAATTCCATCGATAAATAGACTCCCAACCCAAAAATTTTTCTTTTTCACTATTTTTATTCACTATTAAATTTATATCGAAACGTTTTATTCAAATACTTAATTTCTTGCTATCTAGTTTCAACCTTAAAATCTTATCTTCCTATATCAGATGTATATAAAATTAGTTCTCTCCTATGTATTTCCAATTTTTCATTCCCATATAGATTCCTAAACTAACATATTTCCTTGTCTTAACTTTCAAATTGACGCCGAAATATTGTTCTATAATTAAAATATTCGTATTGAAATATATTCCTCTTATCTACTTTCGATTTTCCATTGATATATCCATTCCTAACCTAAAAAATTCTTTACCTCATTTTCACGATTAAATCCACATCAAAACATTGCCTTCCACAAATTCACATAAAATGTTTTCCTGCCATCTATTCTTAGAATCTTTCCTTGTCTTCACTATCAGCTCTACATCGAAGTATTATCATAACCTAAAAAATTCTTTTCTTCATTTTTATCATTAAATCCAGAACAGAACACATTCATATGGAATACTTTTCTACTAGATATTGTCAACCTTATATTATTATACAAATTTTCACTATTAACTTCACATCAAAGTACCATATTCAGCAGTCCCAACTGAGCCACTTTTCTCTCGTATATTCTCAATCTTTCGCCATTATACAAATTCCTAACCTAAAAATCTTCCCTCATCTTCACTGTTAATTCCACACCGAAGTATCACATGCAACAGTCCCAACTAAACCACTTTTCTCTCGTATATTCTCAACCTTCCGCCATTATACAAATTCCTAACCTAAAAATCTTCCCTCATCTTCACTGTTAATTCCACACCGAAGTATCACATTCAACAGTCCCAACTAAATCACTTGCCTCTCGTATATTCTCAACCTTCCGCCATTATACAAATTTCTAACCTAAAAATCTTCCCTCCTCAAACAAGACCTTCTTCTTTTCAATTAACTCCATTCCAAAGACCCTCAGCACACGTGTGTACCCGTCGCCATCGTTTCCCTTTCTCGTTCGCTGTATGTATATTCGCGCAGAAGGATGATAAGTCCGCACACGGAGGAGGCTCGCGTATTTCGCGGGATCGTGTGTACAACGCATACGTGTGCATGTATCAAGATCCCTTCACAGAGGTCCACGATATAACAGAGCGTGTATCTGACAGTACCTAACGTGCTTTCGAAAGCGCTCATTAGTCACTGAAATGCGGTCGCGAAGTGACAACTCGTACGTGGAATATTATACGGTCGAAGAACTTCCGCTGTGTCGTATCGCGCGAGCAATGCACGTCCTCTTGCGCATGCGCCGCTCGCGTCTCTCTGTTTCTAACTTTCGCATTATACGCCCTTTGTCCGCGCGATTCGACAGTTTCGACAGTTTCGCAATGGAACGTGAGAATGCGGCGCCGCGGCCAGGGAAGCCGCTTGCAAACGACGTTAAAGTTCGATCGGGTGGCCGCATCTGGGGCTAGCCGAAATTTTTCTCTCGCGCACCGATCTATATAGCGTGCACACATAGGCCAGAGGCACGGCCTGCGCAACCTTGCCGTGCATACCGCCTCGATTCCCGTGGTTTACCGGCTAAACGTTGTAATCAATCGCCAGCTGCAAAATGCCACTTTTCAGGCCGAAAGAATTCTAACGAGATACTGAAAATACTTTAAACATGACAGCTTTTCCATTTTCGAGAAGTAGCCTTGTTTTCGCTTAGATTGAATTTTCATTGGAAGATCGACAATGTAAATTGTGAAAAATTTGAACTAATACTTGGAACTATTAAAAGAGTCGAAATGACTGATTTCAATAATTTTATTTATCTTATTATTGAAATTATGTGGTTATTTTTTGGGAAAGATTTATTGTTGTTTTTTTATTAAAATGAAAATGTAATTATATATACGTATTTATTTTTATTATATCACTTAAATTATTATTGGCTGTTTATACTACATTGAGATATATATTATAAATTTTCTTCTTCTACTAGTAAGAATCGATAACATAAATTGTAAAAAGTTTTATTTAGAGATTGATAATGTGAATTATAAAAAATTGCAACTTAGAATTGATAATGCAAATAATGCAAAATTTTTACCAATATTGAAATTTCGAAATCAAAATGATTAATTTCTGGATTATTGTGTTTGCAGTTACTCAATATTCAAAGCTGCTCTTAACAAAATTAAGTTAAGATAAAAATCTAATTTCATAGCTATTTATTTTCATGATAGCACTTTAATGGTTATTAACTCTGTACACTGTATTGGGAAACACATTAGAGATTGCTGATTTTAGTATTAAAATTGGTAAATTTATGATAAATTTTAGCTAAGAATTAATAATATGAGTTCTAAAATATTTTAATAAATTATGAAAGGTTGATAATGTGGATGATGACAAATTTTATGAAAAGAGTGATAGTATGAATTATGCAAATTTCTGACTAGAAATTTTAATGAAAAATTCATAATATGAATGATGAAGAAGAAAGAGCATAATTTTTTAGATAGCTATTTATTTTCAATACATCACTTTAATTATTATTAACTCTGTATACTATACTATGCTATACTATATTTAAAATTAGATGTACATTACAGGTCAGTGCAGTTCTACCATCAAGGATTGATAATACGAGTAATGAAAAAGTTCAGCTAAAGATTGATAATATGAACGTTGAAAAATTTTAACGGACTGATAAAGCAGAAGGAAGCATCTTTTCTCTGTTCGAAAAAGCAAAGTATGTAATTTCTATTGAATTATTACTGGAAGAATTTCTATGATAGATCGATGGCGTGAACTACGAAGAATTTAAACGAAAAATTGATTTGAACAAAAAATCAGTTGCAAGAAAGAAAATGGTTTCTCTCCTTTCGAGAAAATTTGTATTCGTTTGACTAAAGTCAATTCGGGAAGTGAATTTGGATGAACTTGTCGTTGATCTATACTACTGTCAGTAGATTTGGCGTCCTATAAAGTTGTGTATTTAGCTAGTTGCAGTTAAAGTACCGGGACTGGGAATTAGCTGGAGTTTAGTATGACGGGTTAGATTTGACTTAAGTTAAGATTAGGGTCACGTTAGTATATGCTAAGTTTAAATTTGTTTCGTATTATGTCGTTACATCTTTACGTTGCATTGCTGAAAGAAATATAAACATGTACAGGGTGTCGCGGAATCACTAGCATTCTTCCCAGAAAATGTATCGAAGGAATGCAAGAAGAGAATCCTTAATTATTTTATTTAATTAATATAATTGAGTGTACCAATTCTTTATATTAACAATAACTTTCGAGACAAAAGGTGATCTTTGATTTTTTAAATGAAACGTAACATATCTTTTTGTATCATATCAGAGCGACATGAAACGTCAAGAAGAGTTCAACTATGAACTATACTATAGTTTACAATAACTTACAAGATCAGAAATGAAATAAATATTTAGAATACTTTTTATTGCAATAAGAGATCAATAAGTGTATTAAAAAAATTTGTTGTTAATGTAATTTATATATTACGTAACTTTTAATAGAAATAAACATAATTTTTATCGTAGTCGATTTTAAAATCACTAATTTTTCCCAATCTTTTTGAATCATGATTTTATCTAAAAATATTTCTTACTCGTATAGAAAGTGCTAAATTAAAACAATTCGAAATAGGAACTAAAATAATTCAAATTAAATTAGGATTTAATAACTCTCTAGTAGAATAAAATGTGAACCAAATATTCCTACATTGTCTTCCTTAAAAATCCTGTTCTAAGAAAGTTAAATTTTAAACATTAAACGAATTCTATAGAAAATGGAAACGAAAAGGAAAACGAAAAATCAAAATTTTATTTTGAAATGAAAACGTTTTGGAAGTCGAGAAGAAGTTTTTAACTTCACTATTAAGTATTCTGTCACCATACTTCACTATACTATTCAACAGACCGTATAAAATAATCTTCAGTTTCCTTTTTTCTCTCAAAAACGAAGCCGCAGATGAAAAAATTGTATACCATATTTTTTCTTCATTTTATTTCTATATTACTCTTTGACCAATTTTGCTACCATTTTTCACCCACCCTGTATGTATGTAGTCTGATGTACCCTCAGATCTTGAAATTCTTTCTGTCGTTATAAAGGACAAGCTAGTCATAGTAAATAAGAAGAACTCCTCTAACGATGTCAATCGATTCCATGAATTAAGGACAGTTAAGACAGAATAACTCGCTTACTCTTAATTATACAATTGGATTAGTGTTATCTCACATCCTATGTGATGACGAAACAATGATACTTTGCGAAGAAAATGCCAGACTTACGGGGAAAAGGGAATCAACTTGCATGTTACACATCTTCGTCTCTATTGTGCCTGCATATGGCAGTAAGTATTCCTGCATTTAATTTTCTATTTCCCTTCACACGATTTATAGCGAATTAACGACAACGCCTTGGTCTCTCCTTATTCGCCGTGATAACATCGTCGTGTGATTAAACGCGTTCCGTCGTTTTATGATACTTAATGGCCGACAGAGGGAGCCAGTCGTAAGGAAAGATGGCGCTGCACAGATTATTGCTGAACGACATCTACATGTCGCTTCCAGCTTGCGGTAGTTTGTCGACGACGTGATGAGCAAGAGATTAGGAATTTCAATGCAGAATGGTGTAGAATTTCACTTCCCAATGCGATAAGTATAGATCTTATGTAAAAATAGCCTACAGTGAATATTCGTTGCGATGAGACATAATTAACTATACCTATACTAGCAAATACTTGCATTCAATTATAAAAATACCGTATTTTGTGTCTTCTATTTATTTCCTCATATATTATCAGCACCCAGTTACAGCAAACACTCTGTGTAATTATATCTTCATCCGAATTTTTGGAGCTTTTTTAAAATTTCTAGAACTTTGAAATTTTACTAATTCCTTGAATTGGAATTTCAATTTTGGCAAAGATTACTATACATTTTCAATAACTGCAAGAATTAAAATCGTGAAGCCAGTTATTTTGACTAGTTCTGGTGTTAAGGGATCCAAAAGGGGCACGAAGAATAGACAAAAGGCACACGTCCCTGGTCCGAGTCACTGACACCGTGCAGAGTGTTTTTCGCGCCAGAGTGCCCTTTTAGAACAGTTTGGCACAGTCACACGTTTTGTGACACGGTGTTCGCCACTGAGCTCGCGAAGTCAGAAGGACCAGAGCTTTCGAGTGCCAAAACCCTCCAATTTTAATGGACCAGCTGGGCCGTCGTTGTTCCTGATAATTACCTTCTCAGAAACAACTAGACGTTCCTCGCGCCCATGTCGCAGAGCACAAGCCTCATTCGTCGTCCCTGAAGAAATTTCTCAATCGAACTCCTAATCTTTCACCACTATCCTTCACTCTTCTTTATCGACTTCAGATCCATCCGACAGCTAATAAAACGATTCGAATATCCTTTTAATTTCCAGTATCCACAGTCATCTTGACTTTGCTGACGCTCGCTTCCTCTGAGGAAGAGCATCCCGATGTTGCACTGTATAACCAAACAAATCGACCATTAATGACCAAGCAGCTCTATCCTTTAATAAGCCGAGTCTTGCCAACATCCTCTAGACTTCCTGTGAAGAAATCAGAGAAGTGACAAGTTACCTCACATTTATGGCCTGGCTTTCCTCTTCCTCCCTCTTCTCTCTTTCTTACTTTCTATCTCTCACATCTGCGGCTAAGGAGTATGAACATTAGCGGAAAACTCGACGGAAACGTCGGTCGTGCAGGCAGGTAAGAGACTCGGGAGGAAGTTTAAGCGCGATGTTTGTCCGCTGATATAGAATCAGCTTCTGTGAGATCGTGTAAGCTTTCACGTTCCATCATACGGAAATACAAACTCCTTTGGCCGATATTTCGACTGAGCGTGCCTCTTTGGGTGTTCTTGCGAAAGACTTCCTGCGTGGATTTGGCAGAGGAACACCCACCTAAGTAAATTGTCAACGCGATGGCCGTGTATGTTATCTTGTTGGAATATTTAGTTATTTAGTGAGGAATTAATAATAATATCATAGCACGGTGAACTTGCTTGGAAACTATTGTAGTAATATTGTTATGCTACTGTGAACTTCGTTGAGAACTACTGTGGTGATAGTACTACAGTGGTATAAATTTTGCAGAGGATTGTTATGGTGATAATATTGGACCACTATAAATTTGGTGAGAAACTATTATGACAATAATATTGTGTTATTGTAAACTTACATAATGGTTATTACAACCTTATTATTATTCATAGGGGGGCTGTTGTTATACTAATATTATATTATTATTTAATCGTCGAGGGTTATTATGGTAGTAATTTTATGTTGTTTTAAATTTAATTGGTATTTATTATAGAGGTAACATTGTGCTCCTCTAAATTTAACGAATGACTATTAGAATAATTATGTTATATATAAGTATCTATTTCAGTAATAGTGTTGAGTTAGTATAAATTCAGTAGTCTCTTAAAACAATGATATTATTTTACTATATATCCACTAGTATTTATTGCAGTATTACGAACATGTTGTTATTTATTATAATATTAATATTAACAACATGTTTGTAATACTACAATAAATATTAGGATATATAGTAAAATAATATCATTATTTTACGAGACTACTGAATTTATACTAACTCAACACTATTACTGAAATAGATACCTATTATAATATTATTGTTATAATAAATATGCTATTATAAATTTGTGATATAAAATAATATTGTGAATCTTATACCACTCTGTATTCAATCTATTGTATGTTTACTAATATGCCACTGTTTGTTAGCAGCGAAATATAATAATTTATTACATTTTATATCTCGCCAACATTCAACTAAGATAAATAAAAATTTTTAATAAATGCACAATTTTTTAAAATAGGAAATCCTATGCAAAGTATAGAATCGAAGTTCACAAAACAATTCGCAATAGAAGTTCACAACCGTCGTAAAAACACCGAAATTTTTTAAAAATATGAGGATACATAACCTCAAAACCAATTGATAAGCGCATTGGATGGCGGATTGGATGGGGGATGAATAATAAAAGACGCGAACGAGCATTTATTTCTTACTGGTGTAATATATATTGCAGTACGTGTAATTTCCCATCAGGAATTAAATGCTCCACATGTAGAGTGTACGTTCATGACAAATAAAATATCTTGTAAAGTATTGACGAATTTTCAAACTTTCACTTGTCCGCGGTTATATAGGAATTGAAACGAGATTAATATTTCATCGCACGAATTGATCATTCTGAAAATATAGGAAATCGAATATGTATTTGAAGTATACGTAACATAACCTTATAGAACATATTTGCAAATTCATTTGAGGCATGTTCAATACGGCTGGAAAATCTCGTTGAAAAATACACTAAAAATCGCCTTTGCTGCTTTTAGTCCTCGTGAATTTATTATTGCTTTTAAAAATAAAATGGCAAAATATCCTTCAGCATGATCATTTATCGCACTCGAAATCTCATTGGTACACGGTACGTATCGATACACTGTACATATTTATTTCTTCTTTTCTGTGAGAGATATTTTTAATTAACATAATGACTCGTGTTAAAATAAATATATGTTTATTAAACGGTTTTTTCCGTAAAAAGAGAAACTTATATTTTCAATTATTATTCTGAATTTCTTTTCCCTTTTTTTAAATAAATATTTTTTCAATTAAGTGTTTCTTACTTTTGAAGGTCAATTGAATCATTCATATCATATTATACTATGTATCATATATAAAATTAAATGCTTATAATTGTAACATGATTATATAATTATATATTTTGGAAATAATATAACTATGTAACTACTTAATTATAATTATATTATTTTTATATCGTTATAGCTATGATACAACTATATAACTATATAATTGTAGCTATAATATACCTATAAACCAATATAGTTATAGTTATAATACAATTATGCAGTTGTATGATAATTATAATACGACAATTATATTGTAATTATAATTATAAAGGAATATTGTAATTATTATTCTACAATTATATTTTAAGTACAACTATGAAGGAACTAGTATGCTATAGTTATAAGTATGAAATAATCGGTAGCTGAATATTTTGAACCATTTCTCAGAGATAAAAGTTTTGTTAAATTCGTGTGTGATTATCATGCACCCATTATCATAAATCATAATGAAATTCTTTTTAAAATTCTTTTTAAAATGGTAATAAATGTTGGTGCATAGCCATGTTACGCAATAATTAGTAATGAATTATACGAACACATCGTTAGCCTCTATTAAAGAGATCCAAAGTAGAAATATAATTAATTCAGGAGTAAAATTACATTTTTCTTGTTAAACGATGCTAAAGTTCAGCATTCTTTTAGGTTCGGAAAATGGTAATGTATAATACATTCATTTTATTGCATCACAATTAATATTCATATTTAATACTTTTATTGAAACGTTAATTTATCGTGTTGGTTTCATTAATCTTAATTAGGCGAATACTAAAGCAATGATTACCACAATTTCTTTCTGCAGTGCTGTAAACATAATCTTTGTATTACCTTACGACTTTTCGCCCATTTAATAAGGAATAAAATTCTGAAAATGGTTTTAGGATCAGTGTGGCTTATCAATACAGTGTTCAAGCTTCAACCAAAATTATAAGCTCAATTTTTGTTGTAGTTTTTCCTTGGCATAAAAATACTAATAGAACTAAAATTTGGAAAATATCAAAATATATAAAAATTAAGAAATTTTTGACTTCTAGATAATCTTTTTCTGAGTACATATTCGAGTTTTAATTTCACAGATTTTGAATTCGCAGTATATAGTTATTTATTATAATATTGTTATATTATTATCTGGAAGTTATTAATGAAATAATAAGCGATACACAGATAGTAATAGTGATATTGTTATTAAAAATAAAATATGAATTTTAAAAGAATTTATCAATATTCATAGTGGAAATAAATAGTTGGTTGAAAAATAAATAAATTAAATTTTACCAACGAGGGATACCAAGTTAACGTAAAGGTAGTATAGAATAATTAAATAACGTGAGAAGATACGCTTTTCGAAATATTATTCCTTATTTTCAATATTAATTTGAAATTCCTACAAAAATTGAATTTCGTTGCCCACAATTTCATGTTATACTTCAATTTAGTAAATATTGGATTACGTCCCGTTTCCATAGTAGCATTAGTCGTTATTTCAGCTCGTTGAAATATTCGCCTATTCGTCTGCAAAACCTGTCTGATCTAAAACGATGTACCATGATATAATTTTCATTTCCTTAAACCGTAGGAAATTACCATTAAAAATGTTTAAAATTATTTTCTCAATTAATTTTGAATTAAAAATACATAAATCAACAAACGAGAAATAATCACTGAAAAATGGAGTTATCTCTATTTGTATCGTATTAAATTTGAGATATACAGATACTCGTTTAGTTACACGATACTTAAGTATATCTAGTTTAATGGAAATACTGAAATACTATTCGAGAAGTGATCAAAATAATCTCTTTTCCTGTAGATTTTATTATACAAAACTATTTCTTAATTTATAATTGATTAACAATTTTTTAGATGTATAATAACTTTTAAATTTTAATTCTTAATTTATAAGTTGAGTTTTAATTTTTAATTTTTAATTTTTAATTTTTAATTTTTAATAATGAAACTACCGACTATAAATTTAATATGTACCTAAATGTAATGAACGTAGTTACTACCAATTAAAATGCTGAGATGGAAATGTACATATGATTATATTTCTCTCTCAATAAAAATCAATTTTAATTTTACTAATAGCAGTTTTATGTTTTCGATAATTACAAAGACAAAAAATTTGGAGCCAGTTATTTTGACCGATTGTAATACATTCAGTGTTAGGAAATGCTTTTATCTGCATTATCGAGTCTGTCCAATATACATTAAATTTTGTAATGAATAAAAAGTAGAATTGATAACAGCTTGATCTGAAAATTAGTATTTCATAATTGCTATGTATAGACTATTTTGCATTTTACTATAAATAAATTTATAGACTCGTATAATAAGAAAAGTCTACAGAACTGTGGAGTACAAAGTATATAATTATTCTTTTCTATAATTATAGAATATTGTGCTATTGAAAATATATAAAATATAGTATAGTATACTATAATATACTATAGTAAATACTATAGTACTATGGTATATTATAGTAAAATATAGTGTACTATAGTATAATAAAATACTATAGTAAAATATAGTATACTATAGTATGGTATCAAGTAATATAAAATATATAGTATACTGTAGTGTAATAAAAGACTATAGTATAACATAATATACTATAGTATGTTATTAAATAATATAAAATATATAGTATATCGTCTACACTGCACATAGAAAAAGTTGTATAATATAGTATAGTATAAAATGTAACATAAAATATAGTATATATATCCTTTAAAGCTTATTTCATTCGCTTAACAATTTATATAAAATATAGTACGAAAGGTATCATGAAGTAAATAAATTGTACACTAATAAAATACATCAAGAGTGCAAAGAAAATTTCATCCAATTAAACATTATTTCCCAATTAAAGGAACAAAATAGATCATTCTATTCACCTAACAAAGATCAAATTTTAATGACATTATATCGAACTGAATGTGTCGAACCAATCGGAAGAAACTTTGTTCCAGAATTTTCTGCACGTTTTCGAAGCATCGTGCAAATGACACTGTCGTACACCACAATTGAAAGGGATGAATTTTAGTGGAAACTTCAACCGAGAATCCTGTTCACAACGACCTATCCCACGGTCCAACGCATTCGCGTATCGAATATTCGCTGGAAGATTTAAATTTTTCGTATTTTCCTCTCACATATTACGTACTTTATATCTTCAGATAAATATTTTGTAATAATTTAACAATGAAACTGAAACTGTTATTACCCTGTGCGCGAAATATACAGCGCGACCAAGCCCCGTAATTCTGAAAAACACGTTCGTTTTAAAAAAGACCCGGGGCGAATTTGAAATATCCCAAAAATCGTGTCACATAATAGTGCACTTTCTGACAAAAATTAAAAAACAACGTAATGATTCGCTAATTTTCCTATATTTTTTATTTTCTGAAATGTATACGTACATATTAAAATTAAAAATAGTAGTTTTTTCCAAATATTCCGTATTAAGCATATTTCTTTCTTTTTTTTTCATTTTAATCTATATACCTTAGAAGATAAGGAATATATGAATATTTGTTAATTTTCTTAACTTTTATTAATAAATATACACGTATATTATAGTGAGTTTACTGAAATATTGGCGAAAAATTTTTAAGATTCATATCGTATTGTGACGTGTCACGTGGATATATGTGGACCAATTGTATTAGCACACCCAGAGATCAATGATATTTGAAACAGGAATGACATTGTCCGCGTTATAATGAGTTTATGTATGTATAGTTCATCGAGCTGCCATGGAACGGCAATATCGTGTAGATTTTCATTGAAATTTGCTGTCCCGAATTTTAGGCGGGATAATATTCGATGTCTGAACGAAATTACAAAATGGTTCTGAAACATTGAATTAAATGAAAAGTTGAAACGACGACGAAACGAGAATCAAGCGACTTCTTGGCTGCATAATTTCTACTTTATGTAGAATTATTCACGCGCTAAATAGGAAGGGCAGGATGACTGACGGGGTGAAAATTAAGATAATATTTCCTACTGAGGCTTTGAAAAGACGAGATCTTAATATTAACGCTTCAGACGTGTATTTCTGTTACGTAACCTTTGATCTTCGTTTTTGAAATTCATAGAACTGGATTAGATAATATTATGCATATGGTATGTTTGAAACTGTGTAAACAAATATAAACATCGAGATAGATGAATAATAAAAGACTATATATTTCGTATGATACTGTATAAAATTATGAAATTAAATGCTATCAGAAGTTATTGTAAAAAATACCTTAAATATTATAAAATTAGTATTTTAAAAATTAAATATTATGAAAGTAGTTATAGCAAAAAATTAAATTTCATAAATATTTCGAATGATACTGTATACAATTACGAAATTAAATACTATCAGAAGCTATTATAAAAAATATCTTAAATATTATAAAATTGAATATAATAATATTAGGAAAACGTAATGTGAAGTAATAATATAACAATTATAAAATTAGGCAATAATGTATAACAATAACGATTAAATAATTAAATTAAAGGGAAATTTTTCAAACCATTCCATAGTAAGGATTATTTAACATGATTTCTTTAGCATAATGAAATATTAACAAAACATATCATAACAAAGTTCAAGGTACGACCAACACATTAGTATATAGTTAAATTAACTATATTCTAATTCTAATGTGAGGAATACAGAAATAAAAGCAGACAATACAAATTAAAAAACCATTCATAACCTTAATTATTGGAATACTAGGATTTATTAATAAAATCTTTTCGAGAAGAGAAAATTTTCATTTTATCATTATTCACATACAATTGATTTTAACGTAATGTTGCGTGCTTTCACCTTTGCTGGTCATAGTAAATAAACAATATCTCGTGAATGACTCTTAACAACACGATACAAAATTGAATATATTTCTACCTGCAATGATTAATCATTTATCGTCCATCATCAACGTGTTAAGCGAGACCGATGTGGCGCTGCAGTCGAGTGCGATCGCAGCGCCACATTGCAGCCCGTTGCAGTGACATTTTCGAATGCAAAATGCGAACAGCGTAACTGTATCTTCTTAATCTTGAATATCAATAAAAATAAAGTGGCTTTACAACTGACGTCAAACGCTTGGCAATTATATGTCATGACCCAACGCAATAGCACTTTTTGATATAAAATCTGAGACTGTGACCGTGTTTCTTGGAACTCAAACAGTTAATGTCATAAGACCCTGTAATGGACATCATAAAATCCTTAAAAGCCATCAAGATATACCGAGAAATACAACCTCAAAGAAGAAATTATCAAAAAGATGTCGCTAATGACCTAAGAATTAACAGAAATAAACTCTGAGTAAATGAAAAAGAAATATAATAATAATAATAAGATAAATAAATAACGAGGCATACATATATTATCTCACAGGAGATTATGGATGTTCACTTAGATCTACTGTCCTATTGCAACCAAAGGGTTGGAATAAATTCTTTTATAATACTGCCAGGGTGATAAAATTTATATGGAACGAGTGAGAATGTTTGGGTCGCGGCGATAGTTGCTCGAATGAAACGTGCTAGCCTTGTGTTGGTTGCTGATGAAATCTTGGAGTAGCCTCAATGTCCCCTTCACGTTTTCCGACTTTGATACTGCCGCGCTACTTTTATTATAAGAAGAGATTTCTCGAAAATACCACGCGATATACTTTAATAAAACACGGTTTATTTTCGCTGATCAGCTGTTATATGGAAACTGGACTCTATACTCTGATGCAAATCTATTTATACCGTGGTTAAAAATAGCGTGGACGTTACATTTCTGTGATACAGAGCCTTCACGGAGTTCTGACGAACTTCCACGATGAACTTTGGAGAGACACAATGAGCAGCAAAATGGCGGTTCACAGTCTACCTGGAGGTGTGGAAGATGTATGCTTAGAGAGTTGCATGGTTACAAAAGGCTCTGGATAATGAATCTGACTATCTTTTTGGAACAATTAAACATAATTGAAGAAATAGAAAATACGCGTGTGCAAGAATGTACATATATTCTCAATTTATGATTTTTCTCTATTAACTTCTGAAATTCCTGCTTTTAAATTTGAAGTTTCACAATTAATTCACACCTGTGTTTCCTATGTATATATATATATAGGACTCATCACATCATAGGACTCATATATATATACATATATAGGATTATTAATTTAAATATATATGCTATTAACTTAAAAGCAAGAATTTCAGAAGTTAATAGAGAAAAATCATAAATTGAGAATGAATAATAAAAGGTAATAAAATGAATAATAAAATGAATGAATAAAAACAGGTATAATTTAGTGGATAAAATTGTTGTCACCGTTTTTATTACGTCATTATTAAACATCCATTTCGTTTTTTCTATGGAACGTTCGTTATTAATTCCCAGGCAATATCTGTACACCCCTATTCAAAATTTGTTACGTTCAGCCAGTTTTCAGAGGTATCTACCTATACTCGAACATCCCTATAGTAGTAGTATTATATATTTATATCATCTAGCAAACCTCAAAGTATTGTAACGCGATTGTAACGCGACAAATAAATTAGTGGAATAGTTCCTCTGCAAGAAACGTCAGCAGAGACATTTCACGAATTAGCAACAAATGAAACAATCCAAAACAATCCCTCCAACTTGTCCCATTACACGCGTAGCCTTCCTGGAATAGCCTAAGACAAGTGCACTATGAGCTGACTAGACTGACCTTGAAAGAGGTCAGTGATGTACGTCCTTCGCGTGACTTTTCTAACACACTTGTCATGCGAGAAGTAGCGTATCGAATCTGATAAGCATATGCTTAAGAACTGAAACATAGACAGCGACGTGAAATGCCATTGTCGTGTACATGTCAGTCACGCTTCGATCCAGCTAATACCATATCTCGAATACGGGTCACTCACTCGGACACGACTCATCCATCCGGCCTTAATTAACTTAACCGTCCACGATATCCAGTTGTTTCCTCTTAAATGATACGATCGTGATCGCGAGATTCCTTTCGGATCAGCCCAAGTCACTTATGTCAAACCAGTCGGATTGAAGGAGAACGGTTATCACGATGATCGCGATGCTGTTTTCCAGGCCAGTCTTCGTGGCAGAGATGCCTATCGTTTTTGTTTTTCAGCCTGAACGCAAGAAGAAAGGAAGCGCAAATGGCAAATTGAATTTTTGCAGGTACTACGAGTAACGACTACCCCATGTTGTATTTATAGATCCCAATGGAGGACGTTATTTGTTCTTTTTCGTCTGCATTTTTATATTTATAATGAAAGACGCATTTGCACGTCTGGAAAAATGCGAGTATTAAAGTGTTGCGAGTATTTATGAATGGAGAGTGACTTTTATCTTAATTAATCTTCTGTTATGCGTATTTGTATTTATGGAAATATTATAGCAGGCAATAATTTTGCTGCGAATGATTCTGTACCTAACGATCAGGCTGCTTTTCCTGCGAAATTTATACAAGGTGATGTTATTAGGTATTTAATGCTATTTTCTCCTTTCCTACGGCCTTTCTCGTGTATTAATTTTGAATTTTGTCCTGTTAGGATATAGGATACGTTCTGATCATGGTAGCTGGTATGTAAGTAAGGTGGTCTATCATTATTCGTCTAGTAGAGAAGATTGAGAAAGTGAAGGAGATGGATAAATAGATACTATATAAACTAAGGAGTATGTGGAAAAATTCAGAGCAGTGGGGAGTTATTATGAAGATAGTTATATTTGTTAATTATGAGAAAGAAACAAAATGAATTGGAATATGAAATATTTTATGGGATTTTATTCCTGTCAAGTAGATCGTTTTTCAGTATACAAATCTTTTCAAAATAATAATATAAATATGTAATAACATTTAACAACATATATTTACAATAATATAACGTATAAAATAATAATACAATAATACAATAATAAGATTGTACGAATATGTACAAAAATTTAAAGAATTTCTTAATTCCAATATTTGTATTTTTGATAAATAAAGAATAATAAAGTTAGATAGTTATTTAGAAAAAAATATTTACATAGAAATATATGAATATTAATTAACTAAATATATGGAATTTTGAAAATCTTTGAAAATAATATGTCGAAAAATATTTTTATCCTGAAATTAATAATTTTTATTGATATGGAATAACCAAATTATGTAATTACGTTAGAAAGCATACATAGAATTATATAACTATTAAATATTAGTAATTAAATATGGTGAATTTTCGAAGAGTTCATTAATTTTGAAAATAAGAACATTAAACACTGGTCGATATAATATAATACATTTGTAATATAATATTACAATAAATATTACAATAAATATTACAATTTGTAATATAATATATTTATGTGTTCGCTTCGAGTACTTAACGTATTCCTGTGCACTTAATAAAAAATATATAAGTGTATCATACGACTACTTTTCACAGTTTTATTTAAAACATCCAATCCAATTGCATGCATTAATCTAGAATATTGTGCAAAATCAGTAATACTGTGGAGCATCGATAAATACTGCTCTCGTCTTCTCATTCGCTTTAGTTGAATGTCATGTTATCTATGGTCAGTGATCTGTCGATGCTGATCAGTAAACGTGAATTAATTATACGCGATGTGCCATAATATATTACAGATGAAGGTCATTTCAACTATCCTATGTTATTCAACTGATCTTAATTAACATAATTGTCCTTGCTAACCACACGATTCTTAAACAGCTTTAATCAAACTGTTTATTGGTAAATTACTGAAAAATTTTGTTTTTCGAAAAGGTAAAATGAATAATTAGCTGTTTTATTAGACTTTAAATCATCGTTATACATTTTAATCCTCGTGGAATACGTAATGAGCCCCGTCAAACCATGCAATTTTTGTTTGCAAAATTTTTAGAGCAACGCACAGTTTAGAAATTATTCGAGATGTGCAAATTGTATGGACCACCCTGTATATTCGTCTCCCCGAATAAATTTAATGTGGCCTGATAACATAATTTTGAATCACCTTCGTATATGAAACAGAGAAACATTGTGCTTAATATGCATACATATTATAATATAAATGCTATATCTTCAAATTATATAGTATTTGGTACATGGTTTTGTATGTGGTACGTATATATGTATAGAATATTACTGAATTTGTTATATACTTACCATAATTTTTCCACAGCAGTCAACGTTAATAATTAAATTTTAGTTTCATTGAAATGTCTCCTTTCGGTCTTGATTATAGCAGTTAGCAGTGATTATAGTATGCCAGCTACCAGTTTCTCTAATCTAGTTTAACTTTGTTTCCATACATCTTGGAGTGCTATCTGGAGTAATATTTTGCTATTGTATGCTGTTTTGTGTACCTCCCGTTCTAAATAGCCTCATAAATATCTGTACTGCAGTCGTGAAACAATTTATCTTTACCGAGTTTGAAATTTTCTGCATAAGTTTAATTAACAAATTGAAATATTTAGACAGTGCATCTCGTAATTCTTCGTGATTTTCATTCGCGATGTCATGTTTGCCCAGGTGTCATTTCAAATTACAATATTTCTCCTAAAGAATTTCCGTCTCTTCACATACAAATATTCGCGCACAAATTCACTTGTACAAGAATTGGAATTGAATTTTCATCTCTCAGATAAATCAAAATTAATTCTTTTCGTATTAATAATTTAATCGTCTATTAACAATCGCATTAATAATTTAATTGACTATTAACAATTGACATTAAACAATGGACTACAAATCGTAATATGTTTCTTTCAATTTTAATATTAAAAATTTCTTTGAAAAAATTTAAGACTGAATTCTTGTGCGAAAATTTTTGCACTTCATAGTATGCTTTGTCTTTATGAATTTTTATGGTATATATAATAATGTACATGTATATCGGAAGTAAATTCGCTCGCGAAGTAGAGTAACCGATATAAAATTTACGACCAGTTCCTAATATTTTCTGTTGCATTTGAATTTTTAACAAATTCTATAATCTTCATCCGTGCCATTTTTGAATTATGTATGCGAATTAGTTTTGAATAAGATACGAAAATGAATGATTTAATGACGAATGATGAAATAACAAAAATAAGTATAAAATAAAAAATATTATAATGAAAATTAATGTAAAAAAATGGATCTTCAACCATTTTGAATTTTTTAATCGAAGTATGTTATAATTAGATAGTGTTGAAGGTAAAAGCAAGTCTTTCGTGATTTAGTATGTGATCTAAAACTTTTTATTCGACCTAATAAAACAAATTAAAAATGCTGAGGTAAAGGTAGGTAGAAAAGTTCGGTTGCAAAAATGGCGGAGAAGTCACGTGCGTATTATGAACGCAATTCACGTCGCTGTTCTTAACGCTCCATCGACCACACGTTTTCACTTTTGTGGCATCATGTTAGCTAACAAAAATTTTCGTGTCATTTCCTTCGTTTCAAAAACCATAGAATAACGCTTGTAATATTAATTATGCGATAAGTAAAAAATCGATTGTTTATGTATTGTTACAAATTCACATAAACACAGAAACCTATTGAAACATGAAATTAAAATATTTTCTTATAACGTGAATAACATTTATTTCAAATATTTCTTAAAATCACGAAAGACAAATTAATTATATAAAAGAAAGGGAGGAATTGACTTTTGACACGTTCTATACTTTGTCATTTAATTTTATTCATATTTTCTATTTTTTATTTGCTTCACGTACTTACTGATGTGAATAAAGTAGGCTAATTTTTAAGGAATTTTTGATCAACTTTGCTCGGTTATAGTATCTATTAATTTAAATAAGAAGAGATTAATATTCGTAAATATTCGTTATCACGTTATAGCGATTTTACGTATTTTGAAATTTAGAATTAATTTTGTTCTATCTTTAATATTATCAATATTAATTAAATATAAATTAAATGTATTAGAACTTCAGCGTCAACTTCCATGAATAATTACAACATTCATGTGACCTTTGTATGAGTTTAAACCCATAGTGAAACCGACAGCACCTCATGTATCGATAATGATAAGATGATCAAGAATTACAGTATAAAGTATTCTCAGGTCGTTATCCCCTTGATCTTACCTGTACATCTTCATTTTGATAAATTATATAATTTTCGTGTACTAAATTCTCCGAGGATGTGGAAGCTGCAGAAGCAGTATTTATAGAAATTTTGGAAATAATTTCTACACAACTGGGATAGTTATTTACGAAAAATCGAGAATTTGTGTCTTTCACAGTCCAGATTTACACCATTGTGACTATTTAAGGCTTGTAGGTGTAAGCCATGTCCGTTAGGGATTATATCTTGACATTGACATTGCGCTAGTATACCTGTGGTTTCTGTCATTTCTCCAAGTGACATACTAATACAAGGTAAAAATACAGAGAATTCTATGAAATACTATCTTGAAAGGTAGAACTACTGACCAGTAACCTGTAATATACTTAATATAATAATTCCTTATGCATAATTATATTATATAGTACAGTATAGTAATCATATACCATTGATTTATACGAATAATTATATAATAATAGCATAGTAATTCGCAGTAATGATATGGAAATAATTTACAGCAATAATTACACAGTAATTAGTAGTAATATAGTAATACTTTATAGTGGTAATAATACGATGAAAACTTATGGCAATAATTATATAGTAATTAGTAATAACCTTCATGAGTAATATATACAGTAATCATTCATGGAAGTAATCGCATAATAATAGTATAATAAAAAGAAGTGTTCTCGATCCCAGTTACATACACACGAAGGTATACAAAATAAATAAACAAACAAACCATTCATTGGTAATAAAAGAAATTTAATTTTAAACCATTCATTTTTACATCAGAGAAAATAAACAATGCCATTTTCATATATTTATTTACATTTCAAGAAGCGCTGTTATTTATTTGATTACGCAATAAATACTCACGATTTTAACATTCAATTGGTAACATGCATTTCCGCTGTCATACTCCTGGATTTGGTTTTATTAGTGTGAATACGAGTATGTGAGGTCGAGTGATGGCACGAATATAGATACGTATGTTCTTGGAAGTGCGAGTGGAAGATCTAGAATGCGTGGTATTATGCAATCGTGCAATATGTTGCGAAGAGAGTCAGTTTGTTATGGAAAGCGTGAAAGTGAACAGTAACGAGATAATAATAGTATTAAGGGAAATTTCACCACACATACCTAATCGTTGTAATCTCTTTGTGACGTGTGTATATTATAATTTGTAATAAATATTAGGTTGGCAAGAAAGTAATTTCGGTTTGCATCAGTAACTAATGTTATGCTTGTTTAATTATTTTTTTGTCAATGTTAGAATCTTTTTCTTTTGAGATGTGGTAGTCGATACCTTTAGGTTGCTATTTCGTGAAATTCCGTGTAATTTCGTTTATAACTGTCAGTTCACGGTCAGTCTTAACACGGAGTGCAAAAATAAGCATTTTCGACACATTTTACTTTTTTATTTTCATAAAGGCAAGAATGCGGCTCAGGCTCGCAAAGAGATACGAGGAGTTTATGGTGTTGATTGTTTAACAGAACGCACGTGTCAGAATTAGTTTAAAAAATTTCGTTCTGAAAATTTTTCACTGAAAGATACCCACAACGTTCTGGTCGACCTTCTGAGATTTACGCACTTGGTTAAGTTTTTTGCAGATGAGGACCAGAAATTCTATGAGCGCGGGATCATGAAGTTACCAGAAAGATGGCAAAAGGTCATCGAATAGAATGGAAGATATTTGACCGATTAAAGTTCATTTACTGTATAGAAAAAATTGAGTTTTATTTCACACTAAACAACCGAAAGTACTTTCTTACCAATCTAATATATAATTGTTAAACAGCAAACTCACGATACTGTATATTTGTTATTTACGACGTGATTTTGTTACATTGTAGTAATTTCCAAACAGGAAATATATTTCTCATTAACAATTAAAGTGAAATTGATTTTTTGAATTTTAGAATAAACATAATAATTTGACGTTCGTTATTAATACTTTTACGCAATCATTTTGACATCCTGTCATTATTCGAAGGTCAGTACCTGTCAATTCTTATTACTACATATTAGAGCAAGAACAAATTTACGCGATCCCCAAATGGATAGCACCTAATAATTTATGAAGCCGTGTTATAGCTGAACCAAAGATCCAACGTTTCAATCGATTCTGCGAGATTTAAAACTGGCCGAGCAGTCCCTACAACTTACTCTTTTACAAAACTTGTATGAGTTGAGCTAGATCAGCTTGTTGCTAATAAGAACCTCCTCCTCGTGTTACCTACCTGAGAAACGCCTACAGAGCTTCTGGGTGATCCTGTGCAGCCCCTACTTATAATCGTCGAGCTATAAATTCCATCGAAACCCTGATTGATGCTTTGCAGACGAAGACCTTGCATCAGTGGACCAGGTGACCCATGTGGTAAACTTCCCTATAAATGAATAGATCGTTTTACCTCGCGAGAGGACAGGGTCAGCTTTTGTGAAATTGGGTCACTTTGACTGAAAATTGAATTACAAATCCTTCTTTCAGGCAAGATTCGCTTATCAATAACAGAGGAGACATTGGGATATCAAAAAGAGCGAAGCAGTCAGGCCATCCTAATCACGAAGCTCTAATACAATAATCAACCTTATAACCCTAGCAAAGAAGAAACATTAACAGTCACATAAAAGGTACTGTCACAGGTGGCGCCCTTATACCCTAAACACGCAGCGTTCACCATTCCCTCATATATTATTAATACTTATTATAGATCCCGAAGATTTTCTTTTTCAAACGTCTTCATTAGAATACCTGCTCTTCTGCACGAAAGATTCGACACCTCTCGACCAATCAGATAATAGTGTGACACTCACACAAAAGGTACTGTCACAGGTGGCGCCCTTATACCCTAAACACGCCGGGCTCACCATTCCCACATAAGTTATTAACCCTTTGCACTCGAGAGGTGACCCTCAGTCACCATTTCATAAAATTTGGAAGATCGATATTAATTAATATATCAAATTTAATGTAATGTAGCAGTGTGCGAGGTGTCGAAATCAAATAATTCTACAATTCTATTATTACAAAATTCCTTATTTACTACTCAAAAAAGTATCGTCAGTTTTTTTAATAGAGAATCTTTGATTCTCTACTCTTCTCTGGCCAAAAAATCTTCGAGTGCGAAGTGTTAATAATTATCATAGATTGTGAAGATTTTCCTTTCCAAAGGTTTTCATTAGACTGCCTGCTCTTCGTTTCGAAAGATTCAACACCTCTTGACCAATCATCTCGTTATCAATTGTCATAAGTGTATTAGGCGTAAACAGTCAGAGACGCTACCTATCATCTGACTATTTTCATCCTTTATTCTAAAAATCAGTTTCAAATATATTGCAGCACTGAAGGAGTTTATGAGTCAATGCGATGTAATTTACTCAATTTATAGATTTTGAAGATATTTTGTTGTGTATCCACAGTTAGGAATAGTAAAATTAATATCACATGATGACGCTCTCAGGAAAGGGTGGACGCGTTAGGTCATTAGATACACTTAACGAACGCAAAATGGACCAGATGATCTATTTTTGAGTGTGTTGGATAAACGAGCATGCATCGCAAACCTGGTTTTATGGTGGGATATAAAAGAAGGATGGAAGCTAGGTAGAAATTTTAGGAGGTGACTCTGTTTACTGAAATTAGATGATGATAAGTATATACTCAGGTGACAATTATTATATAGTATATTAGTCGAAATTATCATTTGGAAGATTTAATTAAATTATACAGGAATTAGTGTCTAGGAAATTGTACGTTCTTAGAAATTCAAATAAGAGACAGTTAATTTTATTTTTCTTCTTACCTTCATCCCTTTTATTTTTGGCTGTTTATGAAGAGTGCAAATGAAATCTGTAGCTAGACAGTGTATTAAATTCATATGTAGTCCATTAGGAATGAAAAACCTAGACAGAAATGGAAAATTAAGTAAAATTGAAAATCATAATAATTAAGTGACCCAAAATTTATACTCTAACGTAGACAATCTAAGGTAGACAATGTATTAAATTCATATGTAGTCCATTACGAATGAAGAATCTAAATAGAAGTGGGAAATTAAATAACATTGAAAATAATAATAATTAAACGACCCAAAATTTATACCGTAACGTAGACAATGTATTAAATTCATATGTAGTCCATTAGGAATTAAGAACCTAGACAGAAGTGTAAAATTAAATAACATTGAAAATCATAATAATTAAGTGACCCAAAATTTATACTCTAACGTAGACAATCTAAGGTAGACAATATATTAAATTCATATGTAGTCCATTACGAATGAGGAATCTAAATAGAAGTGGGAAATTAAATAACATTGAAAACCATAATAATTAAACGACCCAAAATTTACACTGTAACGCAGACAATGTATTAAATTCATATGTAGTCCATTACGAATGAAGAACCTAGACAGAAGTGGCAAATTAAATAACATTGAAAATCATAATAATTAAGCGACCTAAAATTTATACTGTACTTGTATACTGGTTTCACGCAAATATGAAATATATTCACTCAATTTATTTATTTTGACATAAATTTTCTCAATTTGCTAAATTTCAGTTGACTATGTGCTCCAACAATTTATGTTTAATCGTATTTGCTGAAATCGTATCCTTTTACCCCAGTATATATTTATTCAGTTGATCAGTCTGACCTCAATATCTATTTTCTCTAAAAATATAAATAGTGTGATTTAATTTCAATATACATTTCCTCAAATTCATCTCAATTTCATCGGAATGTATACTTGCTTAATTTTGCACAATTTGACCTAATTTATACATATTGAATTTTTATAACTTCACCTCGACGTATATGTTTCTCGACTCGATCTCAATTTACTCAAATTCCCCGGTTCGATCTCGGTACATGTTTACTCAAATTCTCAAGTTAACGCGAACTTACATACTCCACGTAACTCCTCAAATTCCACGCAAATGTTAAATCGAATCGCTTAGTTCGTATTCAACACTGCGGCCGGACAGAAAAGTGCGAAACTTGAAAGTGTGTTTCAACTTTTCAAGTTTCTCGCGAATACGTCCCGTTATACGGGGTAAATCGCGTAAACCATTTTCAGCAAGTATCCCCTAAACAAAACGGTATATCGAAAAACCGTTGTTGAAACTCTCATGGTTATAAAGGACATGTTATCGGTAATAGATAAAATATTTTTAGATAAGGTCAGGTTCGACTTTTTCGAGGCTACCCTTCACCCCTTAAATCGCCATCCTACGCTCTTCACCTTACGATCACGTGACACGTGCATAGACAAATAGAACAGGGTGCGCCCTGTGTGATTCTAGAACGAGTCGACGAGCAAAATTTGCGGTGTAATTTATGCACGGATGTTGACTTCGGTGTAACGATCTGTTCCAACGAGAGGACATAAATGTTCTGAAGTTGACGGAGAGCGTTTTGAGCACCTAATATAACATTTTGACAGTGTTAAATACTTGGTGACCCTCGCTAGAATAATTACCATTATTATACCAATTCTAAGTTTTCGAATTGTATCTTAATAATTATAAAAATTGTAATATTTACATATATATGTCTTTTCAACGATTAATCACGAGACCAAGAATGTAATATATTTATGAAGAAGATCAAAGTTACTTTAAGGATATAATTAAGGATATAATATTGATTATGATATATGAAAATTTTTAGGACTCCATATTTGAAATTTCTAAGTATAGTTGTTCAAAGTGTTAAATGGTTATTAATTTTTATACCTGTTCGTGAGGGTAAAATTTCATTGTTAATGATTTATTAATTGGTATAAATATAACAATTAATCATGTGTTATTATCTTTTAATTATTACCCAATTTGCTCCAATTTTTATTTATACCAATAATAGAAATTGTAATAATTACGTATATATGTTTTTCTTCAACGATTAATCATGAGATCAAGAATATTATATTTTTATGAAGAAGATCAGAGTAATTTTAAAATGTAATTACTAAAAATATTGATAATATTATATTGATTACGAAATATGAAAATTCTTAATACTCCATATTTGAAATTTCTAAGTATAGTTGTTCAAAGTGCTAAATGGTAATTAATTTTTATGCCTGTTCGGGAGGGTAAAATTTCATTGTTAATGATTAATGGTTGGTATAAGTATAACAATTAATCATGTGTTATTATCTTTTAATTATTGCCCAATTTGCTCCAATTTTTATTTATATCAATAATAGAAATTGTAATAATTACATATATATGTTTTTCTTCAACGATTAATCACGAGATCAAGAATATTATATTTTTATGAAGAAGATCAGAGTAATTTTAAAATGTAATTACTACAAATATTGATAATATTATATTAATTACGATATATGAAAATTCTTAATACTCCATATTTGAAATTTCTAAGTATAGTTGTTCAAAGTGTTAAATGGTAATTAATTTTTATACCTGTTCGTGAGGGTAAAATTTCATTGCTAATGATTAGTAATTTATATAAATATAACAATTAATTATGTGTTATTAGCTTTTAATCATTACCTAATTTACTCCAATTTTTATTTATTCCAATAAATTCCATTATCATTTATTTTCATTTCGTTATCAAAAAATATTCGCGTCGAGAAATGTGGGTAATTCACTCCGTTCGTCATTTGTATGAATAAACTCTCGCCTCGCGAGTAAAGATTTATTTCAATAACCTGTAAGAGTCAGAGGAGTTCAATTAATCGGCGATGTAACCCTTGCCTCGCGATATCGAGTGACTCTCGTAATAAATCGTCGCACCGTGAGCCCACAAGGCTACAAAGCCCAGTGAAAAATTCAGAAATTGCTTTATCATCGAGCTTTGTAGACTGCCAGTATTGAGCAGCCAGTCACCAGATGCGGCAAGTGACCATCGACAACCAAATACCGTTAGTTGCGTCTGAATTTCCCCAATCCGACTAGATAGAGGCAAGGGTGCACTAACTACCCTTTCCTTCTGACGTATCCACTTCGTTTAGAAATCACTCGACCAATAAAACGCGGTAGTTCGTTTTCACCTGGTAAAATTTGTGTTCAATGGAATCATTTCGTTCGTTTCGTTAAATGACACAGGCAGACACTCTGTACTCGGTTAACCTAGTCTAGCCACATCGCACCGTTTTCACTTATTCATTAGCGCTTCGCTGCAAAATATATTTTATTATTTTGGAGAAACTTCATTGATAATTTATTACGTCTATCAATTGTATAAAGTACTATAGAATATTTGAGATTTATAGGACGGTTTTGTTAAAGTATATTGTGTAATTTTTCTGTCTTGAGAGTAACAAGTAATGGTAGACCATTAGGACCATTTTTTGATGAAATTTCAAGCCAATTCATTTTTCTTATATTATGCTCAAATGAGACTAATTCTGCAAATAGCCTAACACAAAACTTCAAGAGATACGATTTTGTGACTTATTTTATAATAAATTTCTTCACATTGTAATAAAATCATACTATTTTTGGCAAAATAACCAAGAATTGTAGTAATCAGTTTGTTCTAATTTATTTATAATAATTTAAAACGCGAAACTTTTGATATTTGGAAACGAAATGTGTATGACTTAGGCCACTTTCACTGTCACCAGCGCAAATGTAAAGTGAGAATATAGCTAGTTATATCGTCATATCATCAACAGCGCGTTCAAGGTTTGCCTAAGATTCGTTGAAGTGTATAAATGGACCTTAACCTAATCTAATACACTGTGGACATGTATAATAACGAACTATATACTTCTCCACACTACTGTAGACACTATTATTCACTCTTAACTCCTTACTAACTGTAAACGATAAAAATATACTAAAAATACAACCAAAAATTCGAAAAATGCACACTCATGAAGAACACGAAACACTAATTATCAAATAATCAATCATGTACAGTTTCTAATATACTTCTAATAATTCCAATTTTTAAAGCACGCGAGTTTCAATTAGATCAAAATTTATTGAAAGAAACGTTATTAGTCTCCAAATTTCGAACACGTCAGGGAAAGAATTCATCACTATACGAAGACCCTTCGTGTCACAATCATCCTCTCATCCTGAGCATTCCCATCAGCGCCATTTGCACACCTAATCCAAAGCAATGCATCAAAGTGACCACACGATGCTACTCCCTCAAAGTAGCCCCTAGAATCGTGGGCAAGAATCGGGAATTACCCTTCGAATCTCATCCTCCCATATCCTCAACATCTGAGTACAGCGAGACCGTTATCACTTCCGGTATAATCTACAAGAAAATATACACAGATATCGTGACACGGTGATTACATTGCGTGTTAATATTTTAGCATCCTAATGATACTCTGGACCATATCTGGAAATAACGATGTCTGAGAGACAATTCTACATATTGTCGAGTAATTTCCTGGTAACAGCTGAACGTACAGACTGCCAGGTAACCACGATAGTCTGCTTCACGTTTACACCCTTCTCCTTCCACCCTGTCTTGACTATTATTTTTCCATGAAACTCTACTGCACAATTTTTTGCTTCCTGTTACAGAATTTCTCTAATAAAGTCCACGACGATGACTAGTGGTAGATTCGGTGTAGATTTAAGATTTCAGTTAACTCGCGAAGAATAAATTTTTCTACCCTCGTATTAAATTCTCTCGTCACACAGATCGTAGCTTATTAGCAATACTTGTGTCACCTTATATATTTCCAATACGAAACGTAGCGATGATTTATTTCCGTCTAAAAGAATTTATTTATACGACTTTACTTTTATGAACTTTTATAATAGAATTTTCTGCAAGTTTAATTATTTCCAATATATTACTATCCATATAATAGTATTGCAACGCGACATTTCTTTCCTCGAAACAATCACGAATATTCGGAGCAAAAAGGAATTACTGACATCCCCTGTTTTCATCGTCGAAGAAAAGGAACCCATAAATCAAAAACAGATACGGTTACCGCACTCTCGAAAATAATCAGCAGGAGCTTTCAAAAAATGTTACAAATTCGACAAGAAGAAACTTGAAGCCAGTTACTGTTTCGTCATAGCACGACACCATCTTGTACAGCCCAGCTAACAGGAAATCTATTCGTTGGTTCCCACCCCGCCACACATTTCCCCACCACCGTCTCACCGAGATTCACTTTAATCCGGAGCTTTACGCCGACATAATCAAAGCCACATAACGCTCGTTGTGTCGATGACGACGTCGCAATAAGTATATCGAACGAGTCGATGCATCTCCAGGTGACTTATTCCAGCCAGAGAATCATTCGCGATATCAAAACGAAGGCTATATATCACGAGTCCCATCAATTACCTCGTATATTCTAATACATGCAGATGCATATCAGGCTAATAGTCGTCCGCTTCGCTATACGCATTATATATTGGAACAATTACGTGTTTCCTCGACGAGAAATTCCGACGCTTGTTAATCGTCATAACGGCCAGCATCCTAGCAAGTTCCAGACATTTATTACAATCTTAAGGTGTTCACCGTAGTATCGTTGCATATTGAAATCGTAGTCCAATTAATACGAGTCACAATCTGGATTGTTTAAGGGAGTTAATATATTTCTCAAAGAACTACTCGATGATTTCTTTAAGGTTTAATCATACTTGATTCTTCTTTCGTTTGCCACCCCGTCTGTTCAGACGGAAATCGTGATTGACTTAAACAGGTTTAATCTGTGTCTAAGGAAATTGTTCGATAAATTCTTTAACCCCCTTGACCACTTCCTTGACATATTGTTTGATTCTCTGTTCATTTTGACATGCATAAATAACCACTGTTTTTCGAGTTATTGTTTCTAATGAATCATCTGCTAGTTAAATTGACATGCAACTTTTACTCGTTTAATTTACCCGACAATCTAGAGATACTTGTGTGTGCACTTTATTTCTTAATGCGGCGATACGGGAATGTTTAACCCGGCTGGTAAATTCGTTTTATTCAATTACTCGGTCTAATTATGCGAATAAATAACAGACTTTATGCCCGGGCTATGTTAATTTATCACTTTTACGCGGTGCTTAAATATCAGGAATTATCCTTGGAAGCCGAACCTCGGCTACCCCGAGCAGCCGACCTTAACATCCGTGTACACGCGGGCCCGCCACCCACTTCCGGCATGTGCCATGCATCCCACTCTGGGGATATCGATATTGAAACGTAAAAAAGATTCAATCAGTCGCGAAGTTTCATCGCCAATCAATCACCCCTTCCCCGTGCCATCCAGCTTTAGGACGCGGAAGCTCTCTCGCGCGCGCAGCCTGCACTGGCGCGGCTGATCGCGACGACGACCCTAAAATGGCCGAGGGGGTGAAACGAACAGACTCGAGGAAGGGGGCGAAGGAGAGAACGAGGCGACAGGGGAGGGAATACAAGGGAGGTGGAGAGAGAGAAACGAGCTTTCGGGTTGCACGACCGAGTCGACGCACTGGAAGCTTTCCGTGCTTGCGGCGGGAGCCTCAGTAGCCGCTTGTACGTCGACCGGAAGAGCTCTTCGCGTTACGTCGTCCCGAGACGCGCAGCGCGCCATCGCCGACCGCGAGAGATCGGCAAATCGAATTTGTTCGTCGGTCAACCCGCGACTCGGCTTCCCCGTTTTTTTTTTTTTTAACCACCTTCGTCGTCCCCGGTCAGCCCAGATTAATCTCCGTGGTCGATTAATCCGCCTGGTATCCGGAATCAGTGGATCTAGCAACGGACGAAGCAACGAATTCGGCATTCTCCGTAATCTGGTGAAGTGTTTGGTGAACGAAATCTCTGGGAATAAGGTGTGACAACGCGGGCTAGACAGCAAGTGCTAACATGAACACGGAGCAGTGAACCGTGAGCGTATGAGTGCATAATCACGAAAAACGAGAAAAGCGGAGACACGATGAGAAGTGTTAGAAGATATCGAGAAGCGCGACCTTCCCTTTTCGCGTCCCTTTTCGTCATCCTCGCTGTTTTTGTGATCGGTAAGAAATCAACCTGCGACTCAGAGAAACGCAGTGACGCAGTTTCACGCATCTTTTCCTACCTTTCAGTTTACAACTAGCGTGCTGGTATGCTACCTTTGGTACACCTCACGGATCCAAACGATTTTTGCGATACTTTTTTTTTGGAAAAAGGTGAAGCGAAATTTTTTAATTCTCGAGGGAAACTGGATATACCATAGTGAAGGAACCGTTCGAATCGCGATTGCATCGTAACCCGTTGCTCTCTCGTGATCGCTAGAGGACCACATTACTGGCTGCTGGCGTTTGCCGCTGACCTCATCTGACAATGTCTCGGATCCAATCTGGAGAATCTTGTACGCCAGTCTGGTGATCTAGAAATCGAATATCTTCGACCAAGTAGACCGTAGGGTGGGATAAAAACGAAATTAATTTCGGACGTTAGAGGACTCCCGAGTGACAGACGTGTCCAGGCGAATCCTAATGCTAGTGATCGACGCTCTCAGCGATCGATCGAAATTCTTCGCGTGCCGGAGCTCCTATTGCTTCTTTCGTGCCACTCCAATTCTAGACACTGCTACAGTTTCTACCAAATTTCGTCGAATCCTCGCTTCTCGATACCTAGAGACACCAACGTTCCTACAGCCTGCCTACAGAACCGGAGAAGATTGCTAGGGACTGGATTGTTAGGGACGAATCATTCTTCTGACTGTTGGAAATAATGCTTCCACTTCTTGACCAAGTCAAGGACACTTTATTGTAGTTACCGAATTGACCGAGACCAAAGCGTTAACGTGAAACGTATTTTAGCGTAGTTTCCTCGGCAGTTTAACGGGGCAGCATCTCCCATAGGGGTCTGTGATTTTTAAAGGTCCGCTGAGCTTTCGTTGGCGCGCTTTTCGCGGCTGGAAGCGACGGGCTTTTTCGAAACGACACGCGAGCCCATTCGTCTTCGTGAAGGTGTTCGCAGCCCTGTTTTTCCAAAGTCGAGAAATCGCGCCACGGATACGTGTTTCGGTCACGTAACTTCGTGGATAAAGGGATCGCACGGACGTCGTCGAGTGCAAAAACGTATCTCCCCGGCGTTATTCGATTTAGAAAAGCTGTACACTTTCGGAATTTTCAACTGGCTCTATTAGACGTCGATGCTCCTCTCTCGGTGAATCTTCCGTAGGGTGGCGTCCACAGGGCTGCAAAGGACTTCCGCGTCCACCTCGAACGGCGCGTTACCAGCTTTCTTCTTTTGTGCACCATGACAGAGCCGTGGAACGGGATTAGGGCGGTTTTTCCCACGACAATGGCCAAACGAAAATTTTCATCGCCGGAAGAGGGCGAAACGAGCTACGAGTCATACGTGGACGGATTTCTATTGCGTGCACAGATTTGGATCTGTTTTGTACCGAGGTTCTGGTGGTTCGTGTTGATCGTCTTTGGTGGTGTAATTATTAGAAGCATTCGTTGTCGTTGCTTTTTAGCAGCTTGAAAATTGTTTAAATTCTCTTTATTCAGTGAAGTTTTGTTAGTGTCGAGTAGATACGATTGGTACGTATTTATGGGGGTGGGGTTTCGACGTTGGTAATTAACGATTATTGGAAATGTAGTTATCAAGAGTGCATTTTTAACACTTTTATTGCAAATTTTGAGGTTTTGTGTTTGAAATATATGATTAAGATTTTCGAGGTTATTGTAAGGGTTGAATAGTCGGTTGGGTAGTGGTAGATGAAGGTGAAGTTTAAATATCAGTGATTAATGATCATTGCGAACGCAGCTTGCGGGATTATAATTAATAATCCTCTATTTAACAATTTTAAGAAATTTATGCTCGAACGTAATTTAATTAGAATTATTAAAAGTATCTTCGCCAATACTTCTATTGAATATTCTGAGTATTGTATATTCAGAGACATTGATCCAAATTTTGAAGTATTCCAAGTGTTGAATAGACATTAACTTCGACATCAATTTGTGAGAATAAAGCCTCAACGATAGTAATTAAAATCAGCTCTTAACACAATTATTAAAAATGTCTTAATAACACTGAAAAATACTGAAAAATTTTTGACATCTTACGTGCGAAATAATTAATCGAAATTTCGAAATATTTCAAGTTTTAAATAACAATTATCTTCAATACTTCTTCCTAAACCAAAATTTATCACAAATAAAATTATTAAAATTGGCAATACAATTTTAGAAAATATTTAAAAATCCACATCCAAAATATTCACTTAAAATTCCAAACTTCTCCAACAACTGAATATCCATTTTATACTTAAAATATTTCTCAGTGCTTAAATAAATAGAACCAAAATAAAGCACAAAAATATATCCAAAAAATGGCGTCACAATGGTCCTCTCGTCGCAGTAAAAATTAAACGTCCCTGTTTACGCGATAATCGAATTTCATAGTTCTCAAGAACCGACGTTCGAATAATACAACCGGAAGTGGTCAACCAAATGGACAACCGAAGAATGAAAGTGCAACATGTATTTCGCATCGCAATTAAGTAACATCCACGAAATAACCGACGATTAGAAAGCAATTTCATCACCACCAAGATTACCATTCGCATCGTGGTAAAATGGAGTATGGATTTCGGAATAGAGCTTAAAGCTCGTAGGCGAGCGCGAACGCTGACGCGAGAAGAAATTAAAGCGGAAATCGAGTGAAAATAGAGGCACGATAGCCAAGCGTTTGAAAAACGAGAAACTTAATTTGCAAACACGAGAAACTGTCTGGAAGGAGTGGTCCTTTCATGTAGAAAACATTAGTCAAACTGAAGGAGCCAAGGAGGAAGCGAGACGTCGTCGGGAACTATAAAATAACGTAAAAGAAGCGATTCTTCCGGAAACTTACATAATTTCTTGCCGTTTTTACGATCTCGATGGTTCGGGTTCCACGAGTGGGCGAGTCTTAAGCTCGCTTTTAATTCATTTCCGCCAACTTTTACGTTCAATTAGCGAAATTTAGTACGGGAATGGACCACGCACGGAAAATTATCGGTGTCCCAGCGAATCCCTTTATTAGCCACGAATCGATTCACCGTCGTGTGTAAGTTCGATTAAAAATTTTACCGAATCGGGGCTAATTTATCTTCGCGGAGGGAAGAAAATCGCGGCATCGTGAATCACACGCATCGCGCGAGGAATTCGATGAAGTCATCCACTTGATAGGTCGTGTGTCGCTGATTCCTCTGATTCCGAGTTGTTGTACAAAGTGGCAAGTTAATATCGAAAGCGAGTAAAGAATATGATTACGAGCCAGTGGTAATAAGAAGGAAAATTTAATGTGAAGTGCTTCTATTACGTGTAACACCTAAACTACGTGTGCTTTCGAAGAACAGGGTAAATCAGGTTCACTGGAAATACATTATGGTTGGTAGAGAGACCTTCTGCAACATGGCCCGTAGTCTATAGGCTACGAAGTTATTGCACCGATAGGGTAGTAAACAGTTCCTCGTGTAAAAATTGTGTAAAGAGATGGTACATTATGGTTTATCGTAATTGCTTGAGTACGTGTATCGGTGATCGTCGAATTTCATTTTGGTGGAATTAGGAAATTAATTGCCAGACTTCCAACTAGAAATCGATCTGACGGTTCAATTTTCTGCTATTTGGTAAAAATGATTTTGGCCTGTGACGTAGATGAGTGTGACACAGAATTAGTGACGAAATTATTTCCTAGGGGACTTTTGGTTAGGCTATTTTCGCTTCATATTTACTGCAATATATATTAGTACATATTTATTGGATATACAGATAAAATTAAAGGAAAATTGAGCATTATGTACATAATCAAATTAAACATCTACTAACTTAAGGGGTGCGTTAGCTAGATAAAAGGATGATCAACTTCACTGAGAATAACTTTTTCGTAGCTCAATAGTTAAACACAAGCAGTATAAAATTATATATTTAAAACTGCAAGTCGCAAATCATTAGAATTTAATTTTTAATTTTTAATTGTAGACTGTCTTGCAACAAAGCTGGAGAGTACATGTCAGGTGTAAATAAATTAAGAAAATATAAGATTAAAATAAGTCCAACTTTAATAACACATACTAGGTTATAACACTCTAATCTATAAAAAGATAAAACACTATAATATCAATCATAACGCACATCTTGGTATAAAACGTGTTACGTGTCTGAAAATAATGATTTTAATCATACTAGAAAACAGTGTGAAATTAAAAATGATACAAGTAAAATAATGGATCTACTTGAAAGCACGAAGAACTTTATCATATATTTTCAGGCTATTATATACGTCAAGAGCTAAAACAATCACGTGTACAAGCTAATGATGATAGATTAAAAGTTGAGAAGAAAAGAATATAAATTGAAGATTTTAAAATATCAATTCAAATCGCACAAAGTTAGGAAATTTTAAAAGAACGCAACGAACACTTTGAATTCTATGTGACTCGCACAATCTACAAGAAAATATTCAAAGACGTCGTAATATGGTGATTATATAGCGTGTTAATATTTTGGTGTCGAAATAATAGCTTAGACTATCTCTGGCATTAATGGTGCCTGAGAAACGATTTTCCATGCTGTCGAGTAATTTTCTGGTAACAGCTGAACGTATAGATTGCATGGTAACCACGATACTCTGCTTCATTTCTCACCCTTCTTCTCGTGCCTTCTTCTTCCACCCTGTCTTGGATACTATTTTTCCATGAAATTATACTGCATAATTTTTTACGTCCTGTTAAACTACTTCTTTGAAAATGTTCATGACGATGGCTGGTATCAGATTCGGTGTAGATTTAAGATTTCAATTAATCCACGAAGAATCAATCTTTCTACCCTTGTATTAGCTCTTCCCGTCATACAGATCTTAGCTTATTTGAAATATCTACGTCACCTTATATATTTCCAATACGAAACGTAGCATTGATTTATTTCCGTCTAAAAGAATATATTTATACGATTTTACTTTTATGAACTTTTATAATAGAATTTTCTGCAAGTTTAATTACTTCCAATATATTACTATCCATATAATAGTATTGCAACGTGACATTTCTTTCCTCGAAACAATCATGAATATTCGGAGCAAAAAGGAATTACTGACATCCCCTGAACGTAGATGAGTGTGACACAGAATTAGTGACGAAATTATTTCCTAGGGGACTTTTGGTTAGGCTATTTTCGCTTCATATTTACTGCAATATATATTAGTACATATTTATTGGATATACAGATAAAATTAAAGGAAAATTGAGCATTATGTACATAATCAAATTAAACATCTACTAACTTAAGGGGTGCGTTAGCTAGATAAAAGGATGATCAACTTCACTGAGAATAACTTTTTCGTAGCTCAATAGTTAAACACAAGCAGTATAAAATTATATATTTAAAACTGCAAGTCGCAAATCATTAGAATTTAATTTTTAATTTTTAATTGTAGACTGTCTTGCAACAAAGCTGGAGAGTACATGTCAGGTGTAAATAAATTAAGAAAATATAAGATTAAAATAAGTCCAACTTTAATAACACATACTAGGTTATAACACTCTAATCTATAAAAAGATAAAACACTATAATATCAATCATAACGCACATCTTGGTATAAAACGTGTTACGTGTCTGAAAATAATGATTTTAATCATACTAGAAAACAGTGTGAAATTAAAAATGATACAAGTAAAATAATGGATCTACTTGAAAGCACGAAGAACTTTATCATATATTTTCAGGCTATTATATACGTCAAGAGCTAAAACAATCACGTGTACAAGCTAATGATGATAGATTAAAAGTTGAGAAGAAAAGAATATAAATTGAAGATTTTAAAATATCAATTCAAATCGCACAAAGTTAGGAAATTTTAAAAGAACGCAACGAACACTTTGAATTCTATGTGACTCGCACAATCTACAAGAAAATATTCAAAGACGTCGTAATATGGTGATTATATAGCGTGTTAATATTTTGGTGTCGAAATAATAGCTTAGACTATCTCTGGCATTAATGGTGCCTGAGAAACGATTTTCCATGCTGTCGAGTAATTTTCTGGTAACAGCTGAACGTATAGATTGCATGGTAACCACGATACTCTGCTTCATTTCTCACCCTTCTTCTCGTGCCTTCTTCTTCCACCCTGTCTTGGATACTATTTTTCCATGAAATTATACTGCATAATTTTTTACGTCCTGTTAAACTACTTCTTTGAAAATGTTCATGACGATGGCTGGTATCAGATTCGGTGTAGATTTAAGATTTCAATTAATCCACGAAGAATCAATCTTTCTACCCTTGTATTAGCTCTTCCCGTCATACAGATCTTAGCTTATTTGAAATATCTACGTCACCTTATATATTTCCAATACGAAACGTAGCATTGATTTATTTCCGTCTAAAAGAATATATTTATACGATTTTACTTTTATGAACTTTTATAATAGAATTTTCTGCAAGTTTAATTACTTCCAATATATTACTATCCATATAATAGTATTGCAACGTGACATTTCTTTCCTCGAAACAATCATGAATATTCGGAGCAAAAAGGAATTACTGACATCCCCTGTTTCCATCGCCGAAGAAAAGGAACCCATAAATCGGAAACAGATACGGTTATCGCACTCTCGAAAATAATCAGCAGGAGCTTTCAAAAAATGTTACAAATTCGACAAGAAGAAACTTGAAGCCAGTTACTGTTTCGTCATAGCACGACACCATCTTGTACAGCCCAGCTAACAGGAAATCTATTCGTTGGTTCCCACCCTGCCACACATTTCCCCCACCACCGTCTCACCGAGATTCACTTTAATCCGGAGCTTCACGCCGACATAATCAAAGCCACATAACGCGCGTTGTGTCGATGACGACGTCGCAATAAGTATATCGAACGAGTCGATGCATCTCCAGGTGACTTATTCCAGCCAGAGAATCATTCGCGATATCAAAACGAAGGCTATATATCACGAGTCCCATCAATTACCTCGTATATTCTAATACATGCAGATTCATATCAGGCTAATAGTCGTCTGCTTCGCTATACGCATTATATATTGGAACAATTACGTGTTTCCTCGACGAGAAATTCCGACGCTTGTTAATCGTCATAACGGCCAGCAGCCTAGCAAGTTCCAGACATTTGTTCGAATCTTAAGGTGTTCACCGTGTAGCATCGTTGCACATTGAAATCGTAATCCAATTAATAAGAGTCACGAATAATCTGGATTGTTTAAACGAGCTAATATACTTCTGAAAGAATTATTCGATGAATTCTTTAAGCTTTAATCGTACCTTATTCTTCCTTCATTTTCCACTCCGTCTGTTCTGGGAGAAATTATGAATTACTTAAGCTGGTTTAATATTTTTCTGAGGAAATTGTTTGATGAATTCTTTAACCCCCATTGACCGCATCCTTCGTTTGCTTCTGTCTATTCTGACATGAATTACAATGGTTTCCGCGTTATTGTTTCTAATGAATCGTCTTCCATCTTAATTGACATGTTACTTTTTATTTCATTAATTTGCCGGGCAATTTAGGTATATCGGTATGTCGGCATGTGTACTTTATTTCTTAATACAGCGAAACGAGTAGGTTTCACTCGGCTGTTCAATTCGTTTTATTCAATTACTCGGTCTAATTGAGCGAGTAAATAACAGGCTTTATGTCTGGGCCAGGTTAATTTATCAGTTTTATATGCTTGCTATGGTAAAAGTGGAAATAACATGTAGAATCGTGTTACAGTGTAACGTGCACTCGTCCGTACCGCGGAGTGTATAATAGTAGAGAAACGAAACTCGACGCGATGTTATCGATGTTATCGAAAGTAGCGAAACTGTGATCCACATACGGATATAACGCGCGATCAGGAATAAATGGAAAGAATAATAACGTAGAATTGAAAATCATCGGAGGAATTGAAAATCGTCATAGAATGTGAACGAAGGAAGAAGTGGCGGTGAAAACGAATAGAATCGTGAATACGAATTATATAATTCTAAAATTAACATACCGATATTCCCTGAATCGTTATCCGTTGAAAACCATTTCGCAGCAGTGTGATTCGCGAAAGATTATATGGAAACGATTATCCGAAAGAGACTGTTCGAATTCTCAAAGGTGTAGCATAGGAAAATTAAAGTGCACCGAGAAGAAAAGTGTCGAATCTCCGTGTTTAATTGTTGCTATACTTTAACGAGTAGCATAATCTGTTTATGTGCATAAAAATATGATAATGATCTGGTTCACACTGATGTTCATCGTTGCACGTGCCCCGAGAGAATTTCTTTTACCTACAGTCGGTCACGAAAATCTGTGTAATCTAGTTCTTTCCGTCTCCGCTAGATTATCACTCGTGCGTCAGCATTGGAAATAACGGGTGTGCCAAAATTCACGCAGGAAGTGATTTTGATAGGAAACATAAATTTTTAATTAGAAATTTAAAATATTGCTCGACAATGAAGACGCTTCGTTCATTTGTGTGGCGTGAAATTTTTAATAACCCTGAACTGTCAGCTCTGTCATGCTCCTTTTGTCAAAATTCAAATCTTGATCTTGAATTTTGGGGCACTTTATGTGATATCTCGTCGTAACGTAGTGTGTTTGTCGTGTTTGTGTTTATTTTATATTTATCCGAAATATATTAGGTGATATATACGTTTCACGCGCGTCTGAATATTCCTGCGTCCGACTGTACGATTGAATATTTCGTGATCGGTTAATCATCACGCGTTTAAAGAGGTTATGTGCAAAGTGACGTTAACAAGTTTTAATTAATTTTCTGCTTAAGCAGTAAAATTGTTCGCATTAAAACGACGTAATTAATGCACCTTGACAACCATTGGTTTTAACGTGTTGACAGTAGGAGATCAAAGAATATCACGTGGCAAAGGGACTGGTGTTTTCACTTTGAAGGGAATGCAATCAACTTTTTGACGAGGACGTACATGCGAAAGAAGAAAAAGTAGTGCGTCAATCAAGCAGTAACAATAGGAAAAATTGTTTATTTTCTTTCCACCTTATGTTTTTAATTTTCACTTCGACGCAATCGACGGGTGACAGAGCGAGTCATGCACGTGTTCTGATAAAACTATCGCGGAGGGAACTAAAGCAGGATAGACAAGCGTGAGGTTGAACTCGCCAAAAGAACGTAAAAGCTTGAAGAGCCTATACGTCCAGCATCGTAAAATTTTTCTAAACTTTAATCATTTTTGTGATAACATAAATCGTGGCATCTACTGGGAATTTTATTTAACTTCATCCTTGACCATCGTTGGCTTCTACATAGTAGAAATCAAGTATAGATGAAATTATAATTCCCTTTAAAATTTTAATTCATTTATTATGGTATATAACCTATAATATAATTCTTAAATATTAAGTTGAGATTTAAAAAATGTTTATCGCCTGAATATTAATTTAAAATTAAAATATATAGGATATGAAACGCAGGTGAACCCTGTGATAATAGTACGATGTCAAAGAGTGAATAAAAATTAGAAAAGTGTATGTGTATCATTTTAGATTTTGCTGTAATTCCTTGAATGTCTATGTACAGTGTGTTAAATCGTCATTTAAAATTTGATATCGAAATTAATATCATATTTATGAGAAAAAGGTATTTGGATATATAATTTTCAAGAAAATTCGAATTTATGACAGGAGCCATATACCGACGGGTGCGAGAATTAGTGTCAGAGCAGTGAACCCTCGCAACCACTATACATTTGCAACTTCATTTTAACATTTTCAGTACAATTATACGTTACGAGGTCTAGGTGATTAAAATAATTTCACCTAAAATATTACAATTGGGGGAAAAATGTGATTCACTTATTATAACGAGCAATTTATTTTGATATTTTGACTAACAAATATCATATTCCTCAATTTTCGTAGAAATAGACGAGCATTCAAAAGTTTGATAACTTTTCCGAAAAAATATCGTAAATAATTCATTAATTACCCTGCAGACATCTTGCATGTGTGGAATGCTTGGGGTAGCTTAATAACTGCTACCAACGTAATTATTCTCAAAATCGTAGCAATTAGGAAAAATTCCTCGCAAGATCACGCAAAAAGAATTACTACGTAAAACTATTTTTCGCATTAACGTCACTTAGCGAACAGAAAGCCTACTTTTTCATTCCAAACAACACCCTTCATCATATTTCATCGTGTAACAAAGATTCTCCATGTTATTACAGACAATTATGAATATGACTAATTATTTAAAATTTATTATTATAATAAATATTACAATACTTAATTCATTAATTGTATACATTCGTCCACTATATATACCCAGCATTTTTAAAATTTTTTAATGACAAGTATTACCAAAGTTCGGTTACAAATTTTTGCTACTCCATTCGTTACAAATTTCTAGCCCCGCGGTACAAAGTGAACCACAGAAAATGTCAAGAGAGATGGAGGAATCTTTGGAAGTGAAAAAAGTGATTAGGTGGAGCAATAGAATTCGACCAAAAGGCGTTACCAACTCCAATCGAAGTGGAAGCAATTTAATCTCAGAAATAGCGGAAAGACTGAATTCCATCTACATTATGGTAATACTGTACGTAGACACTTAGCAAAGATTGGAAAGTATCGAGACTTGGGAAATGGGTTCTTCGTGTACTGTCTATGGCTAACTGTATCCGAAGCACTGGCATTTGTACTTCATTATGAGACCAGGCACATTCGCTCATTTCCCTACTGAATTATTACTCTAATGAAATATGTATGCGTTTCATGAAATCCTGATAAGAGTAAGAATTGTATTCAAGAACAGAGCAAAATCCAAGGCAAGCATTGTTTCGTATTTACGGATGCGAAAAATCTGATTTCGTTTAATCTTCGGAGTTAATCGAGTCGTGAACACGACTCAACGCCAACGACTCGTGAAGTGTAATTTTATTAAAGTAGTTATTTGTTGATAACACGAGAGAGAACTTGTTCGCAGAAATTTTTATTACGATTCTTTCATCTCGAGAAGCTATATTTGTTAGGCTAACTATGTTAGGCTAACTATCTCATTGGTTGATGTTAATCATTGAAGCTTGACTCTTTGTACTCGACGATTTATTGGTTAAAGAAGGATAAGAGTTCAAAGATTTTCTGTTACAAAGCTGACGATATTTTTCTGAGCAGGAATAAGAAATCGTATGATAACTAAGACGTAGAATTATTTCATTTCGATACCTCGCACACCGTTACATTATCTGAAATTTGACATATTTATGAATATCGAGCTTCGAAATTTTATCAAATGGCGACTGAAGGACGCCTCTCAAGCGCAAAGGGTTGAAAGCTTTTATTCATAACGATTCGTCTACTATGGGCTATATAGAAATATATATTCTTTCAATCGTTTGTTATTTTAAATTCACGACTAACCTTTATTACCTAATTTAGATTAATTAATCAGAATTTTTAGAAATATGTGAGTAATTTATTAAATATTTAAATAATTCAATCGAGGTTAAGGAAAAGTACTATCTTCAGTAGTGAAATAATAGACAGTACGATTAATAAAAATTTCTGAAAATCCATTCTATGATACATTTTCCACATTTTTTAAAATTTAGTTTACGCTATTTCATGTGTAATTAAAATAGTGTTGTAATACTTTGCATAAATAATGAGAATTTCGTGAAATATATTTTACAAGTTCAGTCAGTTCAGTTTGACATGATTGTAAACTTGATATAGAAGAATGACTGACACTTTTAATACTGACAGAAAAAATTCAATCATCGTGGAAAATGAATAACAAATGAACAAATAAGACGTTAAATGTACTGCTTAATATAATAATTTTATCAAATTAATTAAAACGTGACAGGAAATTACAAGAAAAAACAAGACAAATAGTGAAATTTTCTGAGCAACTCGAAATTAAAAGACAAAAGAAATTCAGAAACGAAATCAAATTAATCAGCCGTTTAATGTAATATACGCAAACAAAGATAAATCTAATTAAATATAAGCACAGTGCGATATATGTCAAAATCAGAATAACCTAATACTTAACCCTTTGCATTCGAGAGGTGCCCTTTAGTCACCATTTGATAAAATTTCGAAGCTTCATATTAATTAATATGTCAAATTTAAAATAATGTAACTGTGTGCGAGGTATCGAAATCAATACGTGTCAATTACACTATTTCTTATTTACTGCTCAAAGAAATATCGTCAGTTTTATAGCAGAAAATCATCAAACTCCTCTTCTTCAGCCAAAAAATCATCAAGTTCAAAGGGTTAATACCATATTCATGAATCACTACTTAACGAAGGGAAAATAAATTCAGTATTATGCAATAATAACACTGTTTACAACGAGACTATTTACAACAGAAGAAATTGAAATACAATAGAAGATAAAGCTACGTCGAAATAATTTCAACAAAATGACACTATAAACGAGGAAAATAATATCTTTCATAGCACGGTTATGGAGAAACCGAAACTCATAAAATGACACAATAAAGAAGGAAAATAACAATTTTCATAACACAGTTATGGAGAGACCGAGACTCGCAAGATGATACGACAAACAATAACGATAATATTTTTCATAATACAATAACAGGGAGAACGAGACTAACCGACGAGAGAAGAAAACACGTATCAGGAACTGTTCTGTAATTAGAACCAGTTTTTCGAAGAATTCGGTATTTCGTGGAGACGCGAGTGGGAAAACAGTCGGTCCGGGGGAAAAACATAGCTGCGACGAAGGAAAAGGTTGGAGACCGGGGTACACGTTAATTGCCAATCGAATCGAGTTTTCGTCGTGGAAGTTAGCTTTAGTTGGATTTGCACGGCGGCATAATTAAAGTGTCACGCGACGAGCAACGTTGATAGCGCGTAAAAGTAAGAAGGCCAACGTAACGGGTGCTCGCCTTTGTTCTTTGACGCTGAGCGAGGGCTTACTTGTGAGAAATTAAGCAATTAAGCCGCGTATTTTACTACCGGAGATCCGAGTTCCAAGCGTGAGCCAGCCTTCCGATCTAACGTGGCTGCCTGGCTGCGCGTCGACCGTGAGTACGAGGCACCGTGGCGTTATTAAGATATCCGCGAAGGTGCAAGATGACCTGACCGAGCGGATCGCGGGAGGGAAAAAGGCACAAGTGGAAAGACAGAGGCTGGGGACAAGAAAAGGAAGAAAGCTAGAAAAGAACACGAAGTTCGAATAAGTTATTCCTAATTAAATTCCTCTACGTCGTCTATCGGGGCTTTAGAGCCATTATTAATAACTTTCTTGGCCGGCCTGTAATATCTTCATCAGCTATCGAGGATAGGTCGTTAAATAATAATTAGGGAGCCGTACTTATTAATATCGTATTTAGAAAACGTTATCGCGACGTTAATGACCATCAGGAATTGAAGTGGGGGAGAGTAGGTATTTTTATCAGGCATGGAATATATTTAACCCTGTTACCAGACAGGACGCCGTGGACTCGTTCAGCCCTCGGTTTGAAATGAATTTGGACCTCTGCCTGGGAAAACAAGTAGCCGGCCGAATCGCGGAAGTAACATTCAGAGGCTTTCCGTCTATATAAAGACTAATCTTGCCGGTAATTCTGGCGAATCCTATTAACCTAATTACATAACTTGCTTAATAGCGTGTACCCCAGGCTGTCTGCGAAGAATGCGCACCTGGGCCTGTGATTCGTGGCAATGCGCGGAATCGATACCGTGGTTCGACGTTTCGGCATCAACAGCCTGATTTGTTGCTCCGCGGACGGTCGCTATTTCCTACGGTCACGAACGGGGATGCATCATACTTGTCTGTCAAACGAAACGGTTCGATTCTGTTACGAAGGGAAATACTTTATCACGAAGAAACTAAGGTGAGAGTTCGGGTATGGTAATCTTTCTGATGGGACAATCGGTTATGAAAGAGTGCGGAAGAGGGAGGCAGGTGTCAAATGATGAACAGTTTGAGGAAGAGGTTGCTGAGGAAATGGTTGATATATTAGGTACACTGGCAGTTTCCGTTTAGCAGCATTGAATAAATGTTTTTATATTTTAGGAATTTTTAATATGAGAGGACTTCGAAGTTTAATCAGAATTGAGTGTCAAATATGTTTTACTTTTTTTCAATTTTTGACATTTTGGAAGATTAATGTTGTTGTTTGTGATGTAGAAAACGCACGTTTGCTGGAAAATTAATTTGGTAACGCGTTGAAAAATAATAACATTTTATCAATTTACAGTTGCATTGCTTAAGGATTTAATAATAAATTGATATCAGTAAACTGACATATTATCAGTTTTAGGTTCCAGATTTGCTAAAAAACACACATATATATTTTCCCTTATTTATAAATATTTTTCAATATTTATTAATAAATTAACACACGTTAATAGAAATAATATTTTCCTGGAAAATTAATTTGGTAACACATTGGAAAATAATAAAATTTTATTAACATACAATTGCATTGCTTAAGGATTTAATAATAAATTGATATCAATAAACTGACATATTATCAGTTTTAGATTCTAGGTTTGCTAAAAAACACACATATTTTTCCTCATATATAAACATTTGTTAATATTTATTAATAAATTAACGCACATTAATAGTAATAATATTTTCCTGGAATATTAATTTGGTAACATGTTTACAAATAATAGGATTTGATCCATTTACAATTGCATTGCTTAAGGGTTTAATAATAAATAGATATCTATAAACTGACATGTTATCAGTTTTAGGTTCTATATTTGTTAAAAAACGCACATATATTTTTCTTTATATGTAAATATTTCTCAATATTTATTAATGAATTAACATACATTAATAGTAATAATATGTATTAACAAGTTAATGTATATAATAATATACCTACGTAAAAGCTCCGTATAACTGTATATAAATTTGTATTTTGATATAAAATAATAAATATTTAAAACGAAATTAAAAAAATAAATATATTTTCAAAATTGATTAACAAATTCATATCAGTAAACTGATATATTATCAGTTTTAGGTTCTAAATTTCTTAAAAAACACACATATATTTTTCCTTATATATAAATATTTTCTAATATTTATTAATAAATTAATACACATTAATAGTAATAATATATACTAATAAGTTAATATATATAATAGTATACCTACGTAAAAGCTCCATATAACTGTATATAAATTTGTATTTTGATATAAAATAATAAATATTCAAAACGTAACTGAAAAAATAAATATATTTTCAAAATTGATTAACAAATTCATCTATATAAAGCTGTATATAAATCTGCAACTTGAAATCAAAGTAAAAATTGCTTAACGAATTCTCAGAAACGCATGCATAACGAAACAGGATAAAATTGATATGCTGTATAGTTGCTTTCCCGTGTCTTGTGTTTCGAACTTGATGATAAAATAATCTTGTCACTTAGACAACGAATTACGTAGCACTTGCCATAAAATGTCGCGATGTTTGTGTTTGCCTGGATTAATCGTGAACGGAGTGTGAGCGATAAGAGTGTGTCCGTCGTAAAATTATACTCGCCGGTCCTCATTATACGAGAATAATGTTGACGGAAGGAAGAGAATAACGAAGAAAGTTACCGTTTGTATTAAACTTTTGATAAAATGCCTGACGGTGCTACTTCCGGAACCGAGACAAGCGATTCGTCGCATCAAAGTGGATCCTCCGCCGGCGCAAACGAATCGTTACGAAAGGCAACGATGTTGTTTTTACACCGTAAATTCAATTGTGCCTGCCGCGATAGAGAGTTGCCAAAGCGTGGCTCTAGAATAAAGGGATTAAGATAAAACTCTAATAATTTTCCGCATCAAAAGTTAAAAGTGGAAGTGATTAAAGTAATGGCGAAGAGTTAAGGCTTTCTCCGTATTGCTTCGACTTCGACATCTCGCTCTAGAGTATCAAGACACGATTATTTCTCGAGGAAAACAAGCTCTCAGCGAGCAACGAATATCGTCGCCCTACCTGTCTCGCGACCGGAGGAGAAGAGTAGAATAAAAGAAAGGAAAAGAAGATAAGAGAAAAAGAAAAATACTTAAAATTCAAATTCGAGAAAATGAATAAATATAGGGGTTGATCCCTGACAAGCGATAAGTGGTTTACTGGTGAGGACGGCTAAGGTATCGCTGGAATTCTATAGCCGAGTCTCTGCATAGGAATCAGGTTAGGGCAGGGAGTCACTTCACATTCACGTGATAAAGAAAAGTTGCGAAGGGAGAGAAGGAGTTGGTAACAGGTCCCGGTGTGTCATAACCCCGATAAGCCGTTGCTGATTCTTGCGGAACTTTAGCCACATTTGAAAGGGAATCTTTCGGATTACCATTACTTCCATCTGAAATCCTTTTCCCAAACAGCGATATCGCTCTTTACTGTGTAAGCCATTGGGAAGGGAGAAGGAAGAGGCGAGGAAGAGGTCGAGAAATATAGAGGGCGAAATGAAAACCGGCTGTCTGAATAATCCATTTCAATTTGCAGTAAACTACTTGCGAGAGGACGATAAAGAAATCACGGCGAGTGCGCATGAGGAAGAGACGAATGGGAGAGGAACCGGCCAGGAGGAAAGATTTAGAAGAACAGTTTTGGTGGTGTAGATCAAAAGGAGAGGAGAAGATGAAAAAAACCGAGAAAGAGAGGGAGAGACGCGAATATATTTATAGGCCACGTATCTGAATCATGGGTTCGCATTGGAGCACAGAGAGCGCTCTCTAGTGACATTCTGGCTCGTGGCCTAACTGATGCAACGATCCAGTCGCGAACGCGTGTTTTGAGATAATTGTTTCCTTGTTTTCGAGTGTGTAAACGGCGACGTACATGACGTATGAACGACAGCTGTCCCATGTGGGAAAGAAAAGGATACATAGATATGGAGATATGTCGGGAGTTGATGGAATTATTATAAATTTATTTTTCCTCTCCATTTTTCTTTTTTCCTTTTATAATAATAAATATGTATAGTTTCTGAATGATGCCGTCCCCTGGAATAATATAGAACGTGTTTTGATAGCATAAATCTGTTGATTCAATAGAAGAACGAGGATAAAATTGTGAATCGAGTGTAGATGTATGTAACTGAACTTGGACGAGGAAGTTACGAAGCGCTGGAGAGATGGCAGCACGTGTTTGCACAGCGTCTGCCAATGTACTAATGAAAGTGACGAACAAGTGACCGTTTTAAACGTATATACTACGAGATGAATCGATCAATAAGTACAAGTCGGATGAAATTTATAGTCAGAAATAAAATTAAAAAGTTAATATATGCAAGGTGAATTATTTATAATTATTTCGACCATTTTCATTTAGCTGAAGTTTCCAATCTTCGTAAACATGGTTAATGAAATATTGGATTGGCAAGAAAGTAACTTCGGTTTGCATCAGTAAATAATGTTACGCTTGTTTAGTTATTCTTTTGTCAATGTTAGAATCTTTTTCTTTTGAGATGTGGTAGTCGATACCTTTAGGTTGCTATTTCGTGAAATTCCGTGTAATTTCGTTTATAACTGTCAGTTCACGGTCAGTCTTAACATGGAGTGCAAAAATAAGCATTTTCGACACATTTTACTTTTTTATTTTCATAAAGGCAAGAATGCGGCTGAGGCTCGCAAAGAGATACGAGGAGTTTATGGTGTTGATTGTTTAACAGAACGCACGTGTCAGAATTAGTTTAAAAAATTTCGTTCTGAAAATTTTTCACTGAAAGATACCCACAACGTTCTGGTCGACCTTCTGAGATTTCCGCACTTGGTTAAGTTTTTTGCAGATGAGGACCAGAAATTCTATGAACATGGGATCATGATGTTACCAGAAAGATGGCAAAAGGTCATCGAATAGAATGGAAGATATTTGACCGAAGCACGGGATCATGATGTTACTAGAAAGATGGCAAAAGATCATCGAATAGAATGGAAGATATTTGACCGATTAAAGTTCATTTACTGTATAGAAAAAATTGAGTTTTATTTCACACTAAAAAACCGATAGTACTTTCTTGTCAACCCAATAAAAATGAAGTGTCTTTATTTTGATCATTCTTTTTCATCGCAATTTGCGATAAAATAATTCTTTATTGTTTAAAAATTAAACGATGGCTCCTATGTATTCTGTTTATAAGTAGGATTAATAATATCTATGAATAATAACGAAAGTGTATACAGCATCGAATATTTTTGTGGCCTGGAAACAAAGAGATCACCGGGAAAGGTGCTATAGTGCATTTCAAAAAATAATGAAAATTTTCATTGCTTGAAAATAAAGAGCACGATGACGTGAATAATTCGGTGGAAAATGGAAATAATTGTATAGAAATAATGTCTATTTTCAGCTATCGTGCGTGTATCTCGGTGTTTTGTTTCGAATGGAATACCAATAGACACATCAGAAATAATGATTTCATGTTGGAACATAAGCAAACAATGGAACGGACGTATTTTAATCACGATAATCCTTAGTCGATTACAACGATAAATACGGTTATCGAAATTCGAAACTTTAATTAACGTGTCTGGCACGTGATGAATGGTCAATCATTTATTTAATTATACGAAATGATGTTTCGCATTATGGTATAATCCGAGTCCAGGAAGAGCAGGAGGAAGTGTCGTGTGTGGAATGGTATGGAATAGGAATACAGTGGCTGTCGTACACAAACTGAAGCTGTTTGTCTTCGAGGAAGGAGAAAAAGGCCAAAAGGAAACGACCATTCTTCAGAAGTTCTTCCTGCTGTCTGGTTTTCCTGGATCTCCAACCTATCACCGCTTTTTTCCCACTTATCAATGTGCATGAAAGCAACTCGTTTAAAATTAATTGAATAAAGGGGCTGTAAATATTCTACAACCCGTGTCCCACATATCATAAATACTGCATAATGCATTTAAGTTTTAGAAAATTCGTGGTACATTTAGGAAAGATTTGGGACATTCATACAGGCGACAGTATAAAGCAGAAATAAGTAAAAATATTTGCCAATATGAAAAGTGTTTTCTATCGAATAAATGATACTTTTACTTATTTAGTTAGTTATTTATTAAATTTTGTTATTATTGAGGAATTAATAATCACTGATTTCGCAAGTGCTTGATAATTTTTGATACATATATTCGAGAATCGATATAATGTTATGGAGCTTATGTAAAATCCCAGACAGTTTATTTGTTAAGTGTTTCGACAATTTGTCACTGAAATTTCTGATAACGAGAAACTCGAGTTACTCGATATGTTGTAAACAAGAACAGTAAATGATCAGCTACCTGCGATGCAAGTACTCAAATCCTTCGCTATCGGAATATTGAAAAGTTGTCCACTCGAACTTGCAGCATCGAGCTTGTTGCATTCGCAATTTACATATTATTCGAGAGATTTTTCGATGCTTGGACGTCTCAGAAGCAGTGACAATGGACAATGGACGAGAAAGTAATCCGATTGCTCTTTCTGAAATTAGACAAAAATATGTACGTCCACTCGATAGGATTAACATAAAGTTAATCTCTTGCTCGGTGATAAACAAACTGCTAGATTATGCGAAAAACAGTGACATGCTCCTTTTATTACTTTTGTTCTAATTTTAAGTGTCTCACAAACAAAGTGACTTTTTAAATTAATTCTTAGAAATAAATCTCTACAATTGAGAATATTTAAAATACCATTTCTTTAATAATACAATAAAATTTTGATTATTTTAATATACGCAAAATTTTTAATATAAATTTTACAAGTATAATGATTTCTTTAATTAATCAATGAAAATATGCTTCTATAGTAGGGAATAGTTAAAATACATGTTTTTCAAATTACATGATAAAATGCTGATTGTTTTAATATAGCAGAATTTTTATATATTTCGTATGACTTTGTTTAAATATTATAAATGCAAGAATAATAATTTGTAAAATTAATCATTAAAAATAAGTTTCTATGCTAGAGAATATTTAAATTGATATAACAAAGATTATTTTAATATAGTGAATTACTTTTGTGATTGTCTTGAAATTTTGATTATTTCATTTTTATTATTTTATGTAATTTTTTCTGTGACTACGATCAAATTGCGTTGAAATTATTATATTTATTATTAAGATTATTTTTAATATTCTTACTGTTAGCTTTGTATCTCTATATTTGTTATTCCTCTTACTCCGTTCTCACAGTGAACAAAATTTTATTACACATCCTCTGATAAATAATTCATTATCAACGGAATTTACCTCTTAACTGGATTTTCGAAATCGGTTTATCGCGAAAACGAAAGAGTCTCCTTCAACATGAAATTTAACGTGAAATTCAAAGTAATTCCTGCATATTTCATTTTCAGTTCTAACAGAATCTCGTTCAAGCAAAGTAATTTATAAAGTGACTTATATTAATTATTTCGGCTTTATTCAATTTATAACATACATTAGTATTAAATATCTTTCCGAATATTATGCATAAATTTAATTACCAGTTAACGTAACTACATAAATTATTTCTAAAATACGAGATTAAATTCTTCATTTTTATACGAATCAGTTATGGATATTTGCGTAGCTAGTTTCCAAAATTCTCGAAAATCGAGTCCAAAATTTAGTAAAATTTCAAAATCCACGAAATCTTTAAAATTTAAAATGCTAATTTTATTTTGTAAAAGAAATATTTCAATTTAAGAACTAAAATCTCAAAAAAATTTTGTCACAGATCTGTATTGTAACTTAACTGACCAAATCAGACGAAAACTAAAAACATAGAAAAATATCTAATTCACATGAAAATTCTTCTTCGAATAATAATTTACTAATTTATTGATATAATTGGAATAATTGGAATTGAAATTTATAAATTTAATAATTTATTGATATAAATGATAAAATTGGAAAATCGAAAAAAAAAATAAATGTAATTGGAAATCCACTACAGGATGCTTATGAATACTGTGAAATATATTTTCATGCAGATAACATTTATTTGGGTAGGTGTATATCTGAATAGAAACGCAAAGCTCCGAATCTTTTTCCCGATTCGAGGGATTTAGAGGTATCGACGTTTCGAGAAACCCACCCCCAGTTTTAATATAAAGAATATTCAAAATGGCTTTGGCTGTAACTCTCGTAACAAATCTTTCACCAACACTACCAATGGAAACAGAACAAAGTATTCTACAAAACGCTTGCGAACCCTGGTAAACGTTTTTCCCATCCAAATAACATTGATCTCGGATATAACAGCGGGGCTTCTCCGCCATTTCCATTTGCTCAGCCATGTGTAAAACAGGTATCTGCCATTCCAGTGTCAGAATAACGACGTACCATGATTGCGAGTCCAATCGTAAATTAATATTATTATCCTTAACGCTGTCCGATATCTAACTACGATTGTTTACCTTATGTGTTTACGTGCCAACGTTTGATTCGAACGTTTCTTGTAACAAGAAACTTGGAATGCAGCATCTTGGAAATAAAGCATTAACTGACCTACGTCTACGTGCATTTTTCATTATTGCCCTGAACAGAGTACACTTCAGAATTTCAAGGATAATTTGCAAGATATTTTTGTCCATTCTAATTTATTCAAGCATATTTCGAAATTCCTAAGCTATTAACTCTTTGCACTCGACGACTTTTGGCTAGAGAAAAGTAGAAATTCAAAGATTCTCTACTAAAAAACTGACAATACTTTTTTGAGTAGTAAATACAGAATTGTATAATAATAGAATTGTGGAATTATTTGATTTCCATACCTCACACTCTGTTACATTGCATTAGATTTGATATATTAATTAATATCGATCTTCCAAATTTTATGAAATGGTGACTGAGGAACACCTCTCGAGTGCAAGGGGTTAAATAAAGTTTAATAAGAATATAAAATATATTTATATTACAAACCACGCTCTGCTGCCGTATAAGTTCATTAAAGACTAACACTTTGCAACCACCAACAATTTAGGAACCAATTACACAATGGAACCTTTAATTCAGTAACTCACAAAAATTGAGAAAATAATTTCCCCACGTGTTAATACTGCATCAAAAACATTCATCATACAATTCACGCTTCGCCCTTCATTTGCCAAACACAATACTTCCGAAAATAAAATAAAAAAATAGAAATTTATTTCAAATACGAATAATTAATCATCGACCAAGAACACCGTTACCAAAATTAAAAAGGAAAATTCGAAAACTGTAAATAACAACGGTACGACCTATTAACCCTTTGCACTCGACGACTTTTTCCTTACAGAAGAATAGTAATTCGAAGACTTTCGAATCATAGAGTCGACGATATTTTTAAAATGGCAAATGAGAAATCATATGCAAATTAAGGCATAGAATTATTTTTCTTCGACATTCCACGCATCCTTAGGTAATTTTAAATTTGATATATTAATTAACGTCGATCATTAGAAACTGATTAAATAGTGACTGAGAGTCACCTCTCGAGTGCAAAGGGCTAACAGTCCTCATAAATTTTTATATACACATGGTGTCCTGTAAAAGGTGATATAAAGAAGGAGAAACTGATTCTACGTACAAAAATCAGTTGAAAGTGTGAAATAAAATTTGTCCATATGAAGCATAGTTTTTGAGAAAAATGCATTTAAATATTCGCTGGGAGTCTCTGTGATACTTATGTTTGAATTTGTATTTATATTAGATAATCATAATGAAATACGATAAATGATATTATTTTAAAAATTATAAAAAGACTATTCCGATGATTTTACTTTTAATTAAAAAAGTGTAAATTTTAATTATTTTAGATTTCGTTCGATTATAACTTTCTTGTGTATCTTTCATAGTGGCCGAGCGGAAATAGCAGACTTCAGTGACATCTGTTATGTCAGGACACAGTTAGGTGCACACGCCCCACGCAAATATCTCAAATCAATTTTCTTGAAAACGAAGCTATATATCAGAAAATTTTATTTTTCATTTTCGGTCTACTTTTTCATATACTATCTAGTTAACATAAAAAACAGAACACTGTCTGTAAAAGATATGAAGCAAAAAATTATTGTAATTGCGATAAATTTAGGAATGGTGAAAAGTGTATAAATATTGAAAAATTTAACGATATAATGTAATGATATTGTGGTATTATAATATTTGATTATTCAATTATTTTCTTCTTCCAGATTTTTTTTTAATTAATGCTTTATAGTGTGTTGAAACTATTGTCATTAATTTCAATATGATTAATCATAGTGTTAGGTTACCTTCAGATCGTTGAATATATCTCTGATGTAATTTTATAACGTCATTGCAATGTTAATAATTCGATATTATAATATTCGACATTTACAATATTAACATTAAAATAACGTAATATTATAGTACTTAATTAACTGCAGTATTAATATTGCAATATTCTAATATCATTAATATGGAACAATGTTCGAGCAATATAATAACATTTCGGGCATATGTTGCGATATGAAAGTTATTGTATAATTTCTATTCAAATTTGAGTAATTTTGTACTACAGACTACTAAATATAGCAAAACATTAACTATTTTATTAAAATTGATGAAGAAAAGAATAGTATAGTCATTTAAAAGGGAAAAATTAAATTTTAAAATTTTTTAAAATCTTTCTCTTTGGAATAATGTGACCTTGATATATTATAGACTTTTCCATAGCATAAAACTTTTGTAAATACAGCTTTTTCATAGCTTTAAAGAGAATGAATATAATTAATGATGCACATTTTATGACTTAGAAGCTTTCGTATAATACCTATTCAAAGTCGAATTATTATATACTCTATATTATTAAATTGTAGTACGTAACATTAAATTATAGAATATTTTACTAGAAATCAGAAAAAGCAGGAATTCGAAATATTAAAAAATCCTCCACCCCAAAAAGACAGTGATGCTTATATACATATATGAGATAAGCTTCTCTATACTTTACAAATTTTGTAAATATAATTTTCCTCGCATTTCGAATAGTAATCAAAGCTATGATAGTTTCTAGCTCACCCTGTATAATATATAATCTTACATTTGTTGAAACTCGATAATTTTCACAACGCTGCTTGACAACATGTCTCAAGAATTTCCGATACTCGACAGCATAATGGGGCAAGGGTGCGTTGTACTCGAAGAAGATATGATGTAATTCAGGTGAATTGTTTAGGTTCTGAATTCACTATGATATACTTTGACGGTTATAACATGATGCTAATTGTTACACCGAATGCCTTAATTGTATAATCATTTTAATAATAATTACTAAAATAATTGTAATCATAATAACACGTGCCTTGAAACTGTTCAAATATAACATTAGTACAATATTTTCAATAGCATAGAAGTATCAGACAACGTATTGATATTAAAAATAATTTGTTAAATTTAATAACATTAATAAGAATTTGTTAAATTTTATTACCGGCGATTATAATTATTAATAACTCTGTATTCACATTTAATATTTCAAAAATGTTATTACATTTCTACGGATACATTTTGAAAATCTGTATTTTACTGTAATTGTAACATTAGCTTACTAATTTGAGTCCATTGCACATATTTTATTTGTTAAAGCTTAAAATGCAATGATTTAAATAAGTTTGTGAAAAACTATAGATGTAATTTACGTTCTCTGGTTAGGGTTAGGTTAGGTTTAGGTTTAGGTTTGAGGTTAGGTACACTTAGGTATGTTGAAGTATACTCATACACGAAAGAGTTCGACCATTTGCAATTACTACGTGTCATAAGCGAAAATACAGGGTGTCCCAAAAGAATGTATACACACTTTGCGTGGTTATTTTAAATGGGTTGTACCTAGAAAAGAAAAAATAAATTAAAGGAACTAAATAAAAGAATAATTAATTAAAACGACATCGTACATATTGCAAGTAAGTCTTAAGATTGTATCAGTAGGATTAGAAAATAATTCAGTGATGTATTTACAGTATATTTATTGTAGATACGGATCGTGGTGGCGCTAGTGAATTACGCGGAAAATTGTCTTAAGGTTGTCATAGGGATAAAAGTTGGATTAGTTTTCCATGTTAAATCTTTTCTCAAATACTTTTACGACTCGTTGTAATAAATATATATTGAATTATTTTTCAATTTTACTGACAAAATCCTAAAAATCTTCTCTTGCTATAAAATGATATTGTTACAGATAATTCGTTTAATATCTATATATAATTAATCAAATGCATAAGATGTAAACGTTTAGGTGTTAAATATCAGGTGTTAAAGAAAAGTTGAAGATCCAAACATACGATTACAAGTCGACTACAATTTACAGTAAGGTTAGGTTAGACCGAGTAACCTAACCTAACCTAAACCAATGAAGGCGAAAACGATGTAGAAAATAGATAAAGAAATATTGGACTGATTTATTAGCAAATATCAGTTCATTTATATTACCAGAAATTTAAGTCCAACTGAAGCTTCTATTCCATTCAAAACCCACATATAAATGACTCCAAGTTATAGCATATTTGAGTTTGACGTATGAGACGTTAAGATACAGTGATGTGAGTAATACACTTTAGAAATTTATCGAATATCCACTCTAGAAAACCCTCAATATCCACTGAAATTACACGATATTGGCTGTCATATCGGTATAAGCATCGATTTTATTAAAATAAGTGACGTTTCATCGATTCATCAATCCCGAGGAAACCTCGATAAAAAAGCCCCGAGAACGTAGCATCTAAAAGACAAATTTCCAAAGGAATAATGTCGCGTTTCAGACTGGCAGGCTAACGACTTCGCGCGATTTTATGCTTTTTAGAGTGAAATCGGTGACAGGGGAAAATTCAGGCCGCGATAAAATTCCAAATTTCCATTCATCCCGACCGGACAAAATCGCGCCGCATTTTCTCGAGCATTGGTATTGGTACCATTGTATCGAGTCAATGGGCTATCCATCTGGTGCAGTTATCAATTTGCTAAATTGCAAATCGATACGTCGGATTCCGTGCTTGGTAATATACCTGACCACCGGCGCGATGGCCGTCGGATACGTAATGATCCTTAAGGTATATTCGGTATTGACCTGGCGTCGCGACGTCCGGACAGTAACCGAGATTACGACTTCTGCCACGTTACATCTTTAGGGCCCTTGGAAAATATATTTTTCAGCGGATATGGCGGCGAGGATGGCGGCCACTAGCGCGTGCAACGTGTTCGTAAAATTGCATTTCGCGCTTTATAGAATGTAAATTACGCGCGGTCTTGCGTCGAATGGCGAGATTCACTGTCACGTAAAGTTAGGATACAGGGGAAGAAGAATGTGGGGTATGGGAAACACGGAGAAAACCGCAATGCTAACAAATATATTTCGATTGGGGAACGAACGTGCAGGTGCAGAAGTGTTTCTGTATGGGCAAGGATAAAGTTTCTTCTACGTTGTTTTGTTTTAGGATGAAATATATGTAACGGTTTTGAATAAGAGCATTTATTTTCTGCAAAGATTAAGGTCGGATTAAACGAATGGCTATTCGATGCTGAAGAGAAGGCGTTGTTATGGTGTTTTGTTGGTTATATTTTATACTGTTTGCTGAATGTCGTTGGATCGTATATTTTATCGCGATACGTTTGATTCGTTAAGTGAAATATTATTATTCGAAATTATATGGTGCTCCAAATTATTTTGAATTGAATATTGAAAGTTAATTGATTATGTGAATTATTAATATTCTGGTCATAAGAATTTATTTTCATAGTGAGATTGCTTAAGTTAAGATTGTTGATATATTGCTATTCTGTTAAATGGAATTAATTAAAATCAGTTTAATTTAAAGTTTGCTTGGACCTAAGATAGTAACTGAAATTATAATAATTCTATTCCATACATTTTCTAAAATTATCTGCTTAAGATATTACAACAAAAATAAGTTCATATTTGTACGATAAATGTAAAGTACAATGTCTACTTTTTAGAATATGAAAATTAATTAATTAATTAACTTACTGATGCTCCAAATTATTTTGAATTAAATATTGCAAGGTAATTGGTTATGTGAATTATTAATATTCTGGTCATAAGAATTTATTTTCTTAGTGAGATTGCTTAAGTTAAGATTGTTGATATATTGCTATTATGTTAAATGAAATTAATTAAAATCAAGTCAATTTAAAGTTCGTTTGGATCTAAAATAATAACTGAAATTATGATAATTCTATTTCATATATTTTCTAAAATTATCTGTTTAAGATGTTACAACAAAAATAAGTTCATATTTGTACGATAAATGTAAAATACAAATTGAATGTCTACTTTTTAGAATATGAAAATGAATTGTTAACATGTGACTCGATAGGATATTGAATAATATTTAAAAAGTTATTTAATTACTAATATTCTCTAATCTCTCAAATTATATAATTAAATATTGTATATTATAATTGCAAAATTTCAGATGATATGTATATCCTGATAAAAAGCAAAATAATAAGAAACACAATTATTGCATTGCACGTCTCCCTTAATAGAAAATAATTTTTGTTTAAAACATTTTCTCCTACAACAAACAGTTGTAAGTAATCCTGTATTAAATATTAATAATAATATATATCATTTCTGGTAACAATATTATATGATACATCTCTGATAATTATTAAATTTAAAAAATAAATCTAACTATACTTTCTTTCATTCTTTTGCTGTATTGCTTCTATGAAATAACATCTCTCGTAGTCATATTATCAACTAAAAATTAATTTATACTTGTTCCAAATATCCCAAATGAAGACATACTGTTTAAAAATTTCATGTTTCTAAATTACATGTTTTACGAATCCCTCTTTTCAGCAATGTAATATTCACGTACGTTTGAAAATGACCATTCCCAGAAGATCGGATGAACACAGTTACAATTAAAACCCAAAACTCTTTAAAGTAAAAGAGTCGTCCAACTTAATCCATTTCAATGATCCTATGTGCTTAAACATTTTCAACTCTATATCTAAAATTATTTAGCAGTAATGTCATATCTTAATTTTATTAAAGTATTTTATTCGCACTTCTGAATCTTCCCTTGATACTTTTCCTGATTTTAAGTTCGATTCTAATTTAATCGAATTTAATTTCTACCATTGACCTTTTCGTCGTAGTAAGTAGAGAATTAATTGATACATATTTTCACAAGATAATTTCAGCTTTGAAAAATTCGTGAGATCATCATTAATCAAGCGTAAAATATAATTAAAAATATGACATTCTTCGTTGTGCACTAGATACGCATCTAATTACGTTTATTAATTAAGGCAGAGGAGTTGTGTGATATTATGTAATATGTTCCCTTGGAGACTATCTCGGCTGCAGGTACCTATTATCGATTACCAATAAATAATTAACCACTTCATAGGAATGATAAATTTGTTGAAAATATTAGTTGGAATAATGGATGAATAACCCGATAGTTAACGTAGAACTACGGCAAATATTAATTCGCGTAATGAAAAATAAATTAAAAAATATTTGAGAGATTCGAATATAGTCGAATAAAGGAACGAAGCATCCTTTTCGCTGTATTTCATTTTTGTCAATTTCGCTTTTTATTGTTATTCCGAAAGTAAAAAAGCTATCATAACGGCAGCTGTCTGAAAAGAAAGCTTATGAAAATTAATTTCCTTGTTATTACATAGCGGAAGTGAAATATTTTTAATAATATAATATTTTACTTAATAATACGAAATATTATCAAAGAAAATTTTATTAGGGAAATATTATTAGTAGTATAATATTTTACTTACACGTATCTTTATTCACAATTTGATATTTTACAGATATTTATAATACTGTTTCATATTAATAAATTGTCACATATTTTATACTAATAAAATGGAATAACATTTACATCATAATTATACGTAATCATTTGTTAATATATTTAAATTAATTGTACATGTTATATTATTCAGATTCCTTAAAACTAGCTAAAGCTAACAGACAAAGAAAAAGGTAATTTATTTCGAATTTTAATTATCGAGGTAGGATACTTCGTAAATGTTTGACCTCGTTAAAGATTTTGAAATAACAGTACATTTAAAAAAATCTTCACGTAAAATAATAACCTGGTTAACACAATATATATCCATCTCTTTACTATTGTAGTTAAGACAATATATGGAATACTTTTTAATTCAATAGGGCAGAAGCAGCGGTGAATAATAATAAAAATATAACTATGTAATCACGATGCGTATCTCGCTATACCCCATTAAAAGATCACTCCTTATAATAGATGGAGCACGTACGAGGGCAAATCTATGATTTACCAGCTCATCGTAGAAATAAAATACCGTTGAAATTGTCTTTAATTAAGGATATGATTTACCATTTATTTCTCGTTTATATTCTAAAACAACCACGGCAAATAGAACCTTGACCGCCATTAATGATGTAAAATTGTAAATACGGGGATGATAAATCAATTTGAATTAAACGTGGGTCGTAAATAAAGCACGTGTAATTATGAGGCGAACGCGACACAGGTTGTAATCGATAATATTCAGCCCCTGGCTGTTCGAATTTATTGAGATCTCTAACGTAACAATGGTACTTAATTAACGATCGATCTTACGATTAAGCTCGATAAGTCGGGGCATTTCTTACCTCGTAAAAGTCAATTGAGCGAGATGATAAATTTCAGATCCGCGATATTTATTGCGAGCGAAGGTCCTTTTTCTATCTTTTTCATACGTGCTCATTGAATGAAGTCAATGGAGCGAACAGCTATCGATTTGCCGCATTGAGAAAGAATATAACAATAGTTTACTGTAGACGAATACGAACGTCAATCGGGCGTAGTTTAAATAGCGCGCCACGCGGTGTACTATCGATGTAGCATCGATAGATCCTAACGCAAGTAGAGTAAATTCGTACAGCTTCGCATTTAGAACAATCGGCAATAATCAGAGCTAATATCTTTGCTCTCTCAGATATCGATGAAATATCCAGCTGTCAGTGAGACCAGTGTGCCAAATTACAAATCGATATTCGGAATTTCGTCCGCGCGATTCTAACCTCCTACGTAACATCTTGAAGGATTGACACGGTTCCTGATTCACGAGGAAAATTCATCACCGTGAAACGATTCATCAATCAAAATTATTTAGAATTCGTGGTAATTAATTTTCTACAGCCCTGATACTTTAGCCTAAATAGTTACTCACGTGGAACGCTACGAAAGGTTATGAATAGCGAACGTAAAAGTTCGTGTGCCTTACGATGAGGTTAGGTGACATGAATATGATCGAAATAAAGACACATAAATCGGAATATAATAAATTGTATGGAAATTTTTTGTATTTATTATTGCAGAAAAATTAGTTTTCTGAAACTTAGTTTATTTTCACACAAATATTTACTGGTTTCGAAGTATTTGGTTTCGAAGTATTATGAAGTATTATGAATGGACGCGAATGTCATAAATATAAAAATGCACATGACAGAATATAGTAAATTTTCATTAGACATGACAATGTAATTTTCAATGAATATTACTTTCATTTCCAAAATTAATTTAATTATCCCTCGAATATCCACCGATCTGTCGATTTTCGAATTGTTTAGCACGAAATATGGATTATTACGAAATCGATAATCTACAGCTTAAATTGCGACTAATTAATTTCTCTTTCCACATAACTCATCATATAACGTGTGTACACATTGTTAACCGAATTACCATAAACTTTTTAACGTCTGATTATAAAATGCACGCGATTGCCTGTCGGATTGCTGATTGCAATTACATAAAATCGCGAATCGATCGAAGTACATCGTCGAACCAGGTTTCGTCGTGCCTGTGTCCCTTATTTCATGGAACAATTTCAGGATAACCTTCCATGGCAGCGGCGTTCAAGATTGAAATTACAGCCATTCGTATCCATCAAATGTCAAGGAAACGTAACATTTCCCGTTACACGTGGTGCAAGGTCGATTTATCTTTTCGATAGGGCTAGGAAAGTCTACTATGTTTTCGAAAGCGGAATGCTTGGCTCAAACTTTGATACGAAAGTTGAATACCATGCTAGAATTCTTCCCTGATTTACACGTGTATTCTTTGATCTCCGATTTTAAATTTCTTGACTCTGGAAATAGGATATTTTGATACGGTTATGGGTTACAGGGGATATAAATATACATGCAAATAAAATAATTTGGTTGAAATATTCATGGAATAATAAATATAAATGTGAATGAAAGCAATTTCATTTTTGCTTTTGGTTATTACTGTCTTCTTTCTAATCTTTCATGATTTTTGAAATTTTTAGACAATTAATGTCGTATTGAACATAATATTAAGCATTTTTATGATTTTTGTAGCTGTTTCATATACTGTTTAATGTAATCTTTGATCATTTATAACAATTAAAATTCTTTTAGAAATTTTTAAATTAAATTTCTGCAATTTTTCTATCATTTCTAAAATTGTACAGTTTCTTTATTTACAATTTCTATGCTTTCTAATCTTCCATGATTTTTGAAATTTTTAGACAATTAATGTCGTATTGAACATAATATTAAGCATTTTTATAATTTTTGTAGTTGTTTCACATACTTTTTTCTGTAATTTTTGATCATTTATAACACTTAGAATTCTTTTAGAAATTTTTAAATTAAATTTCTGCAATTTTTCTATCATTTCTAAAATTGTACAGTTCCTTTATTTACAGTTTCTATACTTCATTTAATACTTTGGAATTCTTTTTATTAAATTTCTACAACTTTTCTGTAATTTTTATAATTTTTATACCTTTTCCCAGTTTTAATTTCAATTATTTTTTACATTTTACAATTCTCAGAATGTAACTAACCTTTTTACATTCATTTTAATTAACACATCTGCGTTCTCTGTAGATCTTGCCAAATTGTTGCAAACAATTTTCGAATTCTCGAGAACTTTGGGGAACTTTAATTAAATCTTATCCCTGGATTTTGGGAAATTACATTTATTCAGTACTCATTTCAAATATGTCCGGGATTTGTTTTAATTCGTTTAAATACTAGGACGAATTTCACATTGAAGAAACTTTCTTCCTTAACTCTTAAAATAACCATAGCTTGCAATCGCCATTTTTCGGAGGTCGATAATGCGAACAATGTATATACATTTATTCGGGATATAGCCCGTCTTTCATTTACATATTTTCGTATCAACTCTCTTTTCCACTTTTTACATCGTTTCATGCATTATTCGATGTTTCTAAATTATATATTAATTTAGTTTTGGGACGAACGCAGTGTTTTGTATTTATAATATAATTTTATTGTGATATAAATATATTGCTTCATTTTTATATACTCTGGTGCATAATAAGTTCCGAGAATAATTAACTTTATTCAAATATAATATGTATGCACCATGTTTTTATTTTAGCCGAAAGTAGCGTAACATTGATATTTTGATATCGACATTTTAATAATATGAGTTTGAAATAAAGGATATTAAAATTTCGTTAAATTTGACGAGTAATTAATGTTGCGCAACGATATTTCATATAATAAAATTTGATTTTTGCAACGAAATTTAAATTAATAGGATTATTTTTATAATGATTATATTACATGAAATTAATTTATGACAAATTTTTAAATTTTTTCTTCTCTTTTGATAATCATTGACTTTGATATCTCTTCTTTTTTCTTTTCTTTGATAAAATAAAATTCGATGAAGACTTATTAATAAAGTTTTAATAAATAAACTATATTAGAATTAATATAATATTTTAATAAATATCCTAGATTTTATTTATGTTCATAATGCGCATAATACAACTGCATCAAAAAGGAATGCAACTTCATTGCGAAAAACATAAATATAGTATTAATGTAAATGATTCTATACAATGCTCTGCTCCTTTAGATTTCTTCCATTTTCACTTAAAACAATTATAGCATAGTTCGTCGGTCTGTAAAATAGCCTAATCTTATGTTTATACAGTCCTTACAGAGAAATACACTTAGCTTTCAAATCACTTTATTTGCCTTCCTTTTAGTGTTGCAGTGTGTATAGTCCTGAATCAAAACACAATAAACTGTAGGTAAAACACTATTTACAGATACTATAGATAAAACGTCAATTCCAAAAACTTATTTATTAACAAAATCACATAAATTATGCACTCGAATGAACATAACTTTAATTAATTTATCCGACAATCAAATTTCTCCATTTTCTTTGCATCATTTCGAAATATACCGAATAAAATATACTATACATACCAAATATACCATAAATTTACGAATGAAAACAAAAACCACGAATATGCTACAAATCTACGACAAACAATCTATAGACTTTCTACAAATAAAATTTACAAATTGCAAATAAAAACACGCTTTAAGTACAGCGTGAAAATGCAAACAGGAGTACACGAATCAAGCACTGCAGTTTCCACCAGGCCCATTTCAAACGCAAATCTGCGATCCAACTCGTAATCTCGTTAATTTAAAAAGTACAGATTCCCTAGTCTAAGACACTAGATGTAACAAGCAGACAGATCTGATTACCCGGTCGTATCGACTCGGAAGATCTTACGAGTCTCCAAACAGAAGAAACGAAACGAGCGCAGAGATAATAAACGTAGGACTGAGGGTGCCTCTAAGAAGCGGACTTTTCCATACATCTCATCGTCGTGGTTCGATCGCATAGAGATCGCAGATTACCAAGAGGCATCGTCGTATCGAGTCACTTTCCCGTCATGGAAAAAAACGGTATTCATCTTAAAGTCACTGTACTTACGTTACGATATCGTCTTACCGTAGGCATCCGCAACCCGTCCGACAAGAGGAACGGAGAGCACCATTGAAAAGTTAGCGCCGTTAAGCGTCACCGAGACTCTCGATTCGAGTTGTTCCACGGCTTGAAATACCATACCGGACTTTCTTTCTTCCAAGACAACGGCCAGGGGTGGTGACTCAATTACAGGGATCAAACACAGCGCACCCCCGTCGCGGTAAATCACAATCAATTCTGTCTAACGTAGTATAATGATCCTCGAGGAAGCGTTATGGGCCTGGGCTACTCCAAGTTAAGCCATTTTTCGCTAAACCGGTTTACAGTGTCAAACTTGGAGCAGAGAACGGAGAAGGATCGATACTGGCTGCTTCGCTAAAAGTCGCCGTCCTGATCCTGGGGATGACTGGGGAGAAAGCAAGCAAGCAAGCAGGCAGCCGAGGTGTGGGCTGAGTTTCAGGGAAGCGATACCTGTTAAATAACGTTCCTCGAGGAAGCGCAGCCGAAGACGCTGGGCAAATTCGATCAAGTGTACTCACGTAAATCCTCGTTTCCGTTTCAAGCGATTTCGGGCTCAACTCCGAGCGTGGATCGACGATTCCGTCGGGATAATCTGCGTAAACTGGGTTCCGAAATTCGGCAACGTTTCGACAAATCCGATTCGTTGTAATGTACGGCGTATCGTCATAAATTCGGCCGATTAACGCGAACGGGTGCTATCCGTTGGTCATGGCGCGAAAATTTTCGTGTTTAGGAATGAATTGATATACAATCGACTCTTTGAAGGAGTGTCTTCCTTAGAGAAGTGCATATTTCTGCATATAGGAAAATGCTTGGTTGTGCATACTATATGCTGTGAAAGGAATAATTTAGGTATATAGTACATCTTGGCAAATACACTATGAATAATATACTGTTGATAGCATGTGTTGTACGCATCATATATTAATATAGTATATATAATATATGTTATACAAATATATATATGACTATACTACAAATAGTACATACCGTATAGTAGTATATTAAAATATTGTACATGGTATATTTATATACCATTATACAACATGCACTATATGTAGTTTAATAAGTATACTCAACTAATGTATAATATATATAGCGTAGTATATTCTACCTAGTATATTTCTATACCACTGTGAAATATATTGTACATTATATACAGTATATTTATATTTCATTGTACAACATGGATTATCTACAGTAAAATAAATATAGACGTAATATATATATAGTATAATATATTCTACCTAGTATATTTGTATATCACTTTGAAGCATACATTCCATAAATATATAGTATATTTGTATTCCATTGTACAACATGGATTATCTACAGTAAAATGAATATACACGTAATATATATAGTATAATATATTCTACCTAGTACATTTGTATATCACTGCGAAGCATACATTTCATACATATATAGTATATTCGTATTCCATAGTACAATATGGATTACATATGGTATAATAAATATACTTATTAGACTATGTTTATATTATATTGTGCTATATTAAATATACTATCAATTAATTGAATAAACTATTTTACCGTAGGTAATACATGTTATACAATGTTATATACATTTCATACATATATAGTATATTTGTATTCCATAGTACAGTATGGATTACTTATAGTATAATAAATATACTTATTACACTATATTTATATTATATTATGCTATCTTAAATATACTATAAATTAATTGAATAAACTATTGTATCGTAGGTAATACATGTTATACAATGTTATATACATTTCATACATATATAGTATATTTATATTCCATAGTACAATATGGATTACCTATAGTATGATAAATATATACTTATTACACTATATTTATATTGTATTGTGCTATATTAAATATACTACAAATTAATTGAATAAGTAATTAATAATTATAATAATAATAATTGAATAAATTAATTGATAATACATGTCACACAATGTTATACAAATATAATCTATATTTCACGTTGGTATTCAAATGTACTACTTAAAGTATATTATATATTGTACAGTGGCACATAAGTATACTGTACGTAGATTACATTATACAGTAATATATAAACTACTTTATGAAAGAAATAGTATACGCGAAAATGGTGCATCTAGGTTTAAAGCATAATATACCCTTTCCACCCCTAGTATAAACTGCAGAGCTACGATAAATTTCCCAACTCCGCATTTCCTTCTTTTTCCGTGATATGCAAGATCTTTATTTATTTTCGTATGTCACACATTTTCCATAAATTTACAAAATTCGTTTATACGTACATTGTTTGGCTTAAAAGTTTTCGAACGGAATCTTATCAATACACTTTATCATCAAAGGTCGTTGAATATTGCCACGAGTGTAATTTCCATAAATAATACGTTAAACGAATAATGGAGGACTAGCCTTGACGCTGATCATGAAATACAGGCAATCGATGTTAAGTTCCCACAGATACAAAGCAAGTTAACGCAAAATCTGATATACAGTTACATTCATCAATGTCACTTCTATATGGCGATAAAATGCAGATAGCATTTTTAATTACGAAATTAGCTATGTCTACCTCTTATCATATATAATTCTGCATTCATTTTTCTGCTATATCAACCACATCGACATGTCAACCTAGATTATAATACTCGCACAATATCTAACAACTTTATAGAAATTTATCTTATACTCTTATTATAGTAAGACATATCTATTCTCGTTATATTATATTTCGCCTTTTACTTTTATTTTAAGCATTGGCTATTTTTCAGATAAGTATACGACAAAAGGATACCATGTCCTATAATATTTAGCGTTTCTTTAGATTTACGAAATTTATGCAAATTTTACACACGTACTCACATAAAATAATTATATTATGGTTAACCCTTTGCACTCGAGAGGTGACCCTCAGTCACCATTTCATAAAATTTGGAAGATCGATATTAAGTAATATATCAAATTTAATGTAATGTAACAGTGTGCAAAGTATCGAAATCAAATAATTCTACAATTCTATTATTATATAATTCTTTATTTACTGCTCAAAAAGGTATCGTCAGTTTTTTAGTAGAGAATCTTTGATTTTCTACTCTTCTCTAGCCAAAAAATCATCGAGTGCAAAGGATTAATAATATAGAAGACGATTAACCGTACTTAGTACTTTTACTTCACATTTGACCCACTCAGGTGAAAAATGTGCAAGACAAAATAATAATACAAGTACAAAACAAACAAATTTTCATTTTAATAGAATGGCTGCGTGTCTTACATATTTTTTTATTTTGAATTAGAATTTCAGCAATTTTAGCTTGTCATGTTAGGTTTAACATAATACTAAACTTAATAAGTAAGAAGTAAAAATAATAACATTGGATTTGTGAGATAAATGAATATAAAAAATACAGATCTTTTACATTTACGAAGATCGCAAATTTTTCAAAAAATTTTCTCAAGAATATTAAATCAAGAGTATTAATTAAATTTGATTTATAATCACACTATTCTCTTTTATCATGGTATACTGTTTTGAACGATTAATAAAAATTGGTCTGTACATCATTTTGTCACATATTGCATGAATTAATCGATGTTTCCTTCATTTTAATACTTCATTTATGTGATTTTCTTCATGAACTGTTATATTTATATTTTGCAATTGATAACGATGAATTGTAACTGTTGAAATTAAGCATTCCTCTGTTTATAATAATTATTATTATATTCCACATCGAGATTTTAAAAGTAGAAAATATGTTTGGCTCATGAAATTTCGTTTAAAAATAAACGAGTCTTCATACATGTTACATGAAGTAATCAAATGCTTGATCAAGTATTCGTCTAATTAACTTAATAACGTAGGATCTCATTCATCCACTGAACAGAATCGCTGAATAATTTATAAATTGTTAGTATACGCATGGTTAATAATATTACCATAAATGAAAGTTTTCCCTTTATCATAATTAGAGTAAAGATCTGTTGAGACACGTATCCACATATAACCTTAATAATTAATAAATCAAACCATCAAGAGCTAATTAAGTCAAATATATATACTAAATTCGTTATGTAACTCACGTTTTCTGTCTCTGAGCAATGAATCTGATTATTAATTCGGGAAATAGCGACTATTTCTTATTAATTAGAATATTTTATTTTAATAGGTCAGTAATCGGTTAATTTTTCATAGAAACTCTTTCTTTCTATCTTTTACTATTTCAAATTATTATAGCATTTTAGGAATCAATCTTTAGCACCGGGTTTCATTATTTAAACTAAATTTACAGTTATTAAATATATATATGTATATGTATTATATTTATTTATTATATGATGCTAGAATGATAATCATAAAAGTGTAAATTGTGGTTTATGAATTTTTATTATTCCAGTTGTTGGGGAATAAATTTCAATAATTTGAAATTTTTGAAGTTTGCTGGGGTAATAAGTAATCAATTGTTAATATTAATTTCAGTAATATAGTCAATATTTGATATTATTTTTGACAATTTTTGTCATGTGTTTAGCTTTGTTCGACACTGTATTTGTATTTCAAAATCATTTTTAAGTAATAACTTGTTTCTTATGTTTTGTTAGTAACTGTATCTTCAGTTCAAAAATTTGTACTGAAAGTATTAAAGATATTACTCATTAATTGAAAAATTCTGTCAATTTTGATTTATAAATATGTAATACATAGTATTTTATTATACTTATATTTATATTATACTTTATATTATACTTATATTACTATCTTATGCTATATATATAATAATAATTGCAATATATTTATAAAAATGCTAATAATGAATTCTAATTCATGAATAGTATATTATATACAATTTCTGAATGCAAGCCATTGAAGAAAATAATTCGTTTAATTAAATGTTGTGTGTTTTCCAAATACAATTTCAAATTTGTTATATTATTATTCCAGTAATTAATTTGAAAGCCTCGCAATCTCACGAATTCACTTAATTGCTTATAAACGTTTCCGTTTCTCACGTCAGCTAGCGCAAAAGCTTTGGAAGCTTGATAAAATCAATTAAGTACTCCTCCAAGCCCCCAGTATTTTACGTTACGTTTCAATGAAGCTGACTTGAAACAAACTTTCCCAGTAGCATTTCCTGCTTCATAACGTCGCCCTTAGAACACTGGTGAACCTGTTACTTCCATCTGAGTGGTTTGTTAGATTGATTTGAAATTGGTTTACCGAATGCAGGAATATCAACGGAGTTTAAAATGAGAAAAAGACGAATAATATTATAAATAATTGTTAGTTGCTAAAGTCCCGTCCTCGTTAGAAATTCTCATAATCATTATAAAATTAATTTCACTATATTTTCTATATTTTCGAATTACCATTTTCTGAAATTTATCAATATTTATTAATTTGAAATATGCGTAAAATCGCGTTAATTACAAATTACATATTAATTTTGAAATACAGATTAATTTTGTTTATTTCTATTTTATAATATGTACATACAAGGTTTAGTTTTCTAATTGATATACTAAAAATGATTGTAAGGAGTATAATAATCATTCTAAAATTAATTTCGCTATATTTTCTGTATTTTTGAATTACCATTCATTGAAATTTATCAATATTTATTAATTTGAAATATGCGTAAAATCGCATTAATTATAAATTACAGAGTACAGAGTACAGATTAATTTTGTTTATTAGTATTTCATAATATGTACATACGAGGTTTAGTTTTCTAATTGATACACTAGAAATGATTGTAAGGAGTATACGGTATATTAAAATCAAACTATAGATAAGAAATAATTCATTAAATATTCGTTTCATTAGCTTTTCAGTAAATTAATAATTTTTTTCTTTAAATAAATATATTTCTTGTATGACCATTAATGTTATACCGAAGTACTACAAGAGTACTAATAGTTATATTTAATATACTGGAAGAGTAAAACGAAGGCTCTAATTTATTGAGCACATGAAATTTGTATTAAAGTTATAAAAGCCGCGATGACGTTCACGGTTTAAATAGCATAAAATTATGTAACGCGTTAAACATGTTGACATCGTGTTAAATATCTCGCTCAGTAGTATAACCACTGCAACGTACCGAATGTAATTTACTGCAACAAAATTGGAACGAGAGAAACTTATTTTATAAATATCACTCTGCCTCTTCAGTAACATTATTAAATGTGTTACTGATGTTTCGATGAATTTACAAGTGCAAAGCTCCATCATGCATTGTCTATAGAATACCTCAAGCGTATAAAAATTATATTATTCATAAAATGCTGAAAGTGAAATAATTAAAATTAAATAATGGTATTAAAATTGAAAAAATTTAATACTTTAATGAATCAAATGTAAGAAATTAAAAATTTCCATATTCAATTATGATTACAAAAATAAAAAACTTTCGAAATAATCAAAAAATGAAACTAATTTCACTAAATTGTGATTGAACTAAATAAAATGTAGTAAAATTGTATAATATAATAAAAAGCAGTACACTGCAATGTAAATATATTAAAATTAAGGAACTGTTTTGATATTTTATTATTATAATACGATATATAGAATTTTACGAAATGTAAAATATAACATAATTTGATCACACACAGGTTAGAATAATTTTTCATTCAAATGTAAAAGTTTTTTAGACGAATATATAATCATTAATTTTTTCCTAATTTTGATATTCACAGAATATTGAACATAACGTTGAAATTTTTTATACTTTGGGGAATTTCATACCGAAATTCAGCACTCCCATTACTATTGATTTTTGCAATTCAACGCACAGCTGGAACGCAATCAGGATTCACTATGTAGATTTATAATTATTCAAGTTTGCCGATGTAAAATAAAAAGTGATGCATGTGGTAATTCAGAATTCTGTGAAAATTTCTTCGACTATATTTATTTGCAATTTATCAAATGTTTGCTTAATCACTTTAATAGACTACATAAATGTATTACATAAATAAAATATTATATATTAAATACTGTATAAATATATTACATAATATAT
>NW_016910743.1:796729-805382 GCF_001483705.2 Eufriesea mexicana
AAAGTAGAAAATATATATTCAAAAGATATTAATATTTTTATTATTTATTATTAAAAACTATTAGTATATCGCAAAGTTTTTACAATTTATTGGACAAAAGTTAATAATAAATTCTAATTTTCTCTAAGTGTATTTACTTATAATACTTTAGCTTTGGTACCTAATTTACTATATGTGTAAATAAATGTACACTGATTATCTTCAACTTATGTATCTTATATAACATATTTACTTTTTAACTGCATTTACTGTTACCTGCCTGATCATAATTGTAAGTCGTTATTTTCCCCAAGAAACTGTTTTAATATATCCAAGATACAATCTCACTGGCACACAGTAAACAAATAAAAAGAAAAATTAATTACCGAACCGAACAGAAACTCGGGATATTACAAAATGTTTCAAATATTTTTCTACATTATATCCCATACCTTTGGGAATTTATTAAGACCAAGAATTTTTACGGAAAATGTGTTTAAGACGGGACTATACGCGAAAGAATTTCAGAGCTTAATATTTCGTTAGTTGAGTTACAGTACCACCTTTTATATCTATGGGACATACAATGGGCAGGCTTTATGAAAAATTATCCGCCATCGCGGTGCGCAGCGTGTTCAGCTCGAGGCAAAGATCGCTGCGCCATCTAGCGCATCCCCAAACATTTCTTTGTTATATTACAGTAATCGACTCGCAAGCATTCTGCGCGGACGTTCAGCGTCTTGGCATTCAATGAAAACTCGTCGTTTTCGTGGAAAAACGCCGTGGAACGCTCCGTGCTCCCTCTTTTTAATATCTTTGAAAAATTGAAAAGAGTTTCCCATCTACCTTATAACGAACCATGGCCGATGCTATACATCGTTTAAACTTGCAACGCCTCCCACGAAAGTTTCGCCGGCCATTCGAAAGGAAACGAATTCCTGTAACTTCAACGAGCGCCATCTGAATGCATTTCCAATCCAGTTCGAAATCACGTCGCCCCAGACCGTCCCATTTTCCAGCTGCGGGATTTCACGGGAAAGTAAAAACCTTCCCGAAGTCATCGCCCTATATTACCTCGTGTCTCTGGTAATCTTTGTTCGTTTACTTCTCTAACATTTTTCTTTTCGCTTTCGTCTTCCTTTTTTCCCCCTTTCTGGCTATTCGAGATGGAGAAAGAGAAAGACGATTGAGTTTTTCTGTTTGCCCGAGAGAGAGGGAGAGAAAGAGAGGGATGGATTAATCGCAAAACAGATACCGCGTTACAATGTAGATAGGTATTCAATCACGATTTACGATTCCGGGTTAAAATGGAGTGTCCCACCCTCGAACATTTAGCTAAACTTTCGTCGTTATTACCGAGGATTCTCCAACTTCGAATGGCTCCATCGAGATATTTAAAATTCGATTCTTCTGAAAAATGGCGAGCATTTGTGGCCGCGGAGTTCATTCTTTATCGTCGTTTGAATGTGCTTTACAAGTGTTCCATCCGGAATTTAGTTGCACGACTTATTATATATGTCTACGGCACTAGATTTGAGAAGCAAGAACTTTCGAAATATCAACATGGCCTTATCGCTTTAATTCTGCAGCTGCTATACGTGGACGTTAGATTTAAAGTTTTAGAATATTTATTGAAAATTTCTTTAGACAAAGATTCAAAATAATAGATGTATTTTAAATAGAGTGTTGTTCATTGTATTTGTTTTATAATTATAATTCTATATGCAATATATTAGCGTCGGTGATTGTAATAAATTTTTGGACTTCTTCAGATGAATTTTTTCAGATAATGAATTAAAACATTATTTTATTTCATTATCGTAATTTTAATCGATATAATTGTTAATTATAATTTATGCTTGAAATATATTCCTGAAGTTTATTATTACAAAAATGATTTTTACTAAAATGACAATATTTGTCACCATTTAAAATATGTCATATAGTACTCTATATTTGAAAAATAATAATTTTTCAACATCTGTTCCTGTTCCATAACAGTGATCTTTATTATGACGGTAATTTTTGTCTAACTTTCATAAAATCCAAAATGGCTACCATTATCAAGAAATGTCACACATCCCATACTGTCATCACAGCAACCTATATTTAAAATTATATTCAAAAATAATATTTCCACAGAATCTACATCTAGAACAGTGATCATTATCATTATGACAACTTCTTAAAAAAAAAATTATTAATCATTAATACAAAATTATTAAAATTATACTACCAAGAAGCTTCACACATCGTGAGTTTGCATTCAAGATCTCTATGTTTGAAATTGTATTCAGATGTAATATTTTCCCAGATTTTCCCCTAGAATAGTGATATTTACCATAATGACAGTTTCTTGTTTGAATTGCATAAATTCCAAAATGTCTACCATTATTGATAAATGACATATATCTCGCGTACCTTTGTATTTTAGTAGTCCACGTATGAAATTGTATTAAGTAGTCACAATTTCGCAGGATCTATTCAAAGAACATTAATCTTTACCATAATGCCAACTCTCGTTCCAATTCTGTAGAATGAAGGAAAGTCACATGCATTTGCATGCATTTGCATTTCTACGTTTGACATCATATTGAGAAATATTTTCCTGAAATACCCCAACGGTCATTACAGATGACATCACTGTAATGACATTTTCATGTCTCGAATTTATAAAATCTGAAGTACCAGATACATGCATGGTGGGTTTTTTGTATCAGTAATCTGTATTTAAATTCGTATTCAAAAATAATGTTCTGCAGAATCTGCCACCGCAACAATGGTCTTCGTTGTAATGAGAATCTTCTGTTCCAATCCCACGAAATTAACAATGTCTATTAACATCAAGAAAAGTCACACACTTTTTGCGCTTTAGTAATCTGTATTTAAATTCGAGTCCAGAGATAATATTTTCTCCCAATGTACACTCCAACCACACAATAGTGGTCTTTCCAATAATACAAATTTCTTGCTTTAATTCCATAAATCCAAAATATCATCCAACAACAAGATAAACGTCACACATCCCGTGTGTTTCTACATTTCAATAAACTATACTTGGAATTATATCGGGACATAATAATTTCCTAGAACCTATTATAATGACGGTGATATACGCAAGAACGATGCTTTCATGACTGAATTCCATAAAATGAAAAATATTTCCAAACAGCAAGAAACGTCACGCATCTCGTGTATTTTGACATATCAATGAAGTATGTTTGAAATCGTGTCAGGACATAATAATTTTCTAGAATCTATTCCAATAACGGTGACATACCGAGTAACGATGATTTCCTGATCCAATTTTATAAAACTCGAAATATCTGCCATCGTGAAAAGCCGTCAAGAGTAATTTACATGTGAAATCGTGTTAAGAAATAATATTTTCCCAGAATCAGGTACAGTGATGTTTACCATAACGACAACTCTCGTTACGGAATCAAGAAACGTCACGTATCTCCTGGATATCTTCGCGTCTCGCTAATATTTTATCCACCCCGTGCATTAAGACGATGACGCGGCTTAAAAGTGGAACGCGTGCATCCGAACTGATTGTGTTTTAGCTTAAACGCCTAACGAACGCGGCGACACTAGCGACATACAGCGGCGCCCTCCGCAGTAACGTGTAATTCCCTACTATTTGCCGGATGCGCATAGACGCGATGAATGCACAGACTGTACACCTACCTGGCTCGTCGTAATAAAGTACTTGACTGTAGTAAAAGAGCTCATTTTTCCTTCTAGCTGTTTACACTTCATTATACCGCGCACGTCAACAACGGGTAATCAGGTGCGACTGTGAAACGACGCTTAGAGAGCGTGCAATAAACCATACGAGAATTATATTTCACTCGTCCAATATCGCCGAGAAATAAAACAATGTTTGATTTTACTACGCTCTTTACAACTCGTATGCGTTGTTTCGTTCTTGCTATTGCTGCTTTCGTGATCAGGTGTTTCGTAATGGGTGGTTTCGTCTCTGATGTGAAATTCGATCCTGATGTTCGGTGTATGGGTACACTCCTGGTCAAAAACTGGTGCACATGTGTATTGATTTGAATTTTGAGGTGATTTATATACATTTTTCTCGATTTTAAGGAATAATCTACCTTTTTGAGGTTAGTTTGCTCTTCGCCTCTATGGGTAAAAATATATATACAGTAGATTTTGCTGTAAGTAGGTTATATTTGGATATATTGATTCGTAGGTATAATCATAAAATTATTTGAGGTTAGTATTTCTGTCTTTTTGTATTTATAATACTGCTACGTAATTTTTAATATATAGATAGGTTAACTTTTCGTAAAGAGTTAGATTCGATTATGTTGATGCATAAGTACAATTATAAAATTATTTATGGATAATATTACTATACCGTAGAGTAAAATTAATATGTTAGGTTATGCTTGCATATACTGTTTCACAGGTATATTTATAAAATTATTATGGATTAATGTTTTTGTTCTACGTAATATAATTAATATGTACTATAGTTTACAATATATAGAGGTTATTTTTTATCCTTTGAAAGAGGTTAGGTTATATTGGAGTATATTCACAGGTATGATTATAAAATTGTTTTTAATTAGTTTCACTGTCTTGTGGAATACAATTTAAGCGTGATATTCAATGTTTATATTGTTTAATTTTCCATGAAAAATATGGAATAATATTTGGATATATTTTTTTACAGATATAATTAAAATATTTTAAGGTTATGTAAAGTAGTATTACTATTTTGTGGACAAAAAGTAAAGTGTAACGTATAATAAATTGACACATTAATTTTTGATGAAGGACATGATGTAATATTTAAGTATATTGTTTCATAGGTTCAATTACAAAATGATTTATTATTAATGTTACTATATTGCAAAGTAAAATTGAAATATAATTTTCATTGCATAGGTTTGTTAAATTTTCATGAAAAATATAAAGTAATATTTGGCAGCGTTGTTTGTATACAGATATAATAATCGAAAACTATTTCTTCCTTCACTATATACATATATCGAAACAAATAATTATTATTCGATTTTAACAATTGAACATTTATCTACCAATTTTCATTATGCTCTTCTATAACAATGTATCATATCTATTCCTAATATAAAATAAAAAATTTTTGAACCGAATAAATTTTCGACATTCCATAACGTAATCACGAACACAAGTGACTTTTTAATAATACCGTTCCAGTTTATTACTCACATGGATTTGGGAGAGTAATGTAAATTCCAGCGAATGGAACTAGACTCTATTTCTCGAAGTTTCCGGAAGTTTATTTCGCTCGTTCCTAGTGGTTCAAGGATGTGTCATAAAACTAAAGTTTCTGAGAAGTAAATTAGAAATTAGTTGTAACGGTCCGCGAACCAAAGTGTCAGAACCTCAAGAAAATTCCGTGCTGTTGCAGAACTTTCATCAAGTTCGAATTTAATCCGACTGTCGAGGAACTGCTGCCCGAAAGAAAGCACGCGAATAGTTTAAATGCTCATTAGGCACGTTTAAGTAGTTGTTGAAACTTTTTTCAAATAACCATGATCATTATATTATAAAAATATTAACTCTTTGCATTCGAAAAACAACTCCTAATCGTCATTTATAGTTAACAAAATTTTTGAGATTAGTAGTTGATATTATTAAATTTAAAATAACATAATAATATAATGATATATAGCATTAGTATAGTAATGGTTGATATAGATTTTTTAATCTATGTATTGACGTAAAATAAATGATATATGTAAGAAAGAATGGATCGAGTATGCATGGAATGAATGAAGTGTGGTATAGTCTGTGTATATGTATGTGATGTATGAAGGAAAAGAGAACAAATGAGAGGGTATTTGGGTAGGTCAGTTAATTTTAATTCAATTGAAAGCAAACGTGTGTACGACTAACGTGAGAAAGTGTAAATGGAATTAAATATACTTCATCATTAATTTTTACCCTGAGTTATAATATTGTTTAATAAATATATAATATTTTCATTCAAATATAATATCCACGACTAACAATTAGTACAAAAAAATTTTATAATTAATTTATGAACAATTGCTTTCTAGGTTATTGTAAAAAAAATGCCATAGTCTTCACAATAGAGATGCTTCAAATTCTTCTCTACAGTGAAAAAATCAGTGAAACATCTGAATGCAAGGAATCAATATTTGCATGATTCTCAATGGATTCTTTTGAACCCAGATATCAGTTACTTTTCATTAATTTTTTTCCTATGCATTTTTATAACGTCAATGTTTTCAATATTGGTTAAATATTGATTTTATGACTGACGATATTTTATTGATATTTTAATAACGAACAGCATTTTGTCAACTAAATTCTATGAATTATGTTTCAGGAAAAGAAAAAATTTAATAGTGAACTAATAATTTAATTATAATAAATAAAATTAATTTTCTGGTCTCACTAGTCTTTCTAGCTTCTAGAAATTAAAAATTTCTCAAATTGCGAGAGGTACAATTTTATTTTTAATTTGTTATTTACAGATTAACTTTATAATTTAGTTCAGTTGTTATTTATAAATAGCCATTTACATAGACTCAGAGTTTTATTTATTCGAACACTCGTTCGAAAGAAGTTAGATGATTCGAGGAAGCAATTAAGTTTTGGTTTAGCGTTAGTAAGAATTATCGAGCTTCGATGTCAGTTTCTCAAACAGTTTGTTAAAATGAATTCAAGACGATGAAGACAATTTCTCATATGCTATGGACCAACCTCGAGGAGAAGTTAAATGGCACCGTACTGTGGAATATCTCGGTTGTTAAGACCTCAACAACGATATAATGCTGTTATCGAATTACTGCTTTTATGCTGTATCGATATTTGTATTGTTCGCCATTTGTGAGGCTATAATCTGAAACTCGTTTGGATACAAATCGAATAACGTGCAAATTCGTTGTTAAATTTCACACTTGATATTTCGTTGGAGGATAAAAGGTATCCCGATAACCTGAAAAATGTTCGTATGGAAAATTTATCGTGATCACAAACATATCGGAATTATATAGATTAGACAATTAATTATTTTCTTATTTGTTTGCAATTTCGTACTGCTATGTTGGGGACATTCCATTTATCTTATTTTCTTCAACTTATTAAGAACCAAATTATTTTACGAAAATGGGTGAAAATTTTCTTAGTTCTTTTTATTATAATTTATATTTATTATATATATTACCTTTATATTTGAAATTTTTTTATTATTGATGTGGCGTAATGGTGATGCTTAATGGCGTATCATGATCAAAATTTTAAAAAAGTTAATATTTTAAGAATTCCGAATATGCACATTATATATGTTGGCAATATCTATGTGAGACAGTGTATGTGTATGCCTGTTTGTTATGAAATATGTTGATTTATTGACTATTTTAATCTGCAATAATTGTAAATTTTCAATTCATTTTTTTATATCATATATAATCATTGAAAAAAATTGAATACAATCTTCATTATATTTATTCATGACAGAAGAAATTTTATTATTATTAGAATAATACAGAATAATCTTAAATATACTGTAGATTAAAATGAACGTAATTTTATATTTTCTTACGTTATACTCATTCAAAAATTATACACACTTAAGTACTAGCCTAACATAAGAAGTTTCAGAGAAGCAAATACGGATTTAATTGAATATTCCAAAATATTTATTTAAATTTTGCTATTAGAGAATCTAAACAGTTTGTAACAGTATAATTATATACATACTGCCAACGTGTTTTCTTCTAAATCAGGTTACTTATTGAGGTGTGGTAGCAAAAGTACCACAATGTTCTTAGCAGTACGTCTTAAAAGACATTTTACCCTGTACATTTTGTTAACTATCACTCCTCTGCTTTCTTTAAACATTTTCAGTTATCTGTTCTTTTGTCTCTCTACTTCTAAGAATATTTTTCTCGTCCTCGTACAGGCTTGGAAGCACATACGCGCTGAACAGACTTACACAACTGCATATGAAGCTCCTTTTCTTAAATTTTTTCTTCTGAAATTCTTCTCCTGCTCTTCTTTTCCGTTGCTAAGTTCTATATAAACGCTGCGATTTTCCACTGTCCTCGGTTCTTTGCCTACCACGTTGAGTCTTTGTCCAACTGTGCCTCGAACTTTGTTAACCTTAAAACCCGTTCACACTACGGCACAATTGTTTAAAGTGACTGACAATGACTAATGACGTCAAATAATTGCAAATTTACTTTGTTCAATTGAATATACGGAGTCTGAGAGGAAAAGAGTCGATGATTTTGTAAACTATTAATATTCATGCAGAGAAGTAAAGAATATTCAGTTAACCTGTACAAGTGATAAAATTAATTATTTGAAGGTTATGTTTTAAATATCATATTTTTTCACCAATATATTTGTTACAGAATCTCTTAAAAATTTTGATCTAATTTTGTCTTACAATATTTTATGTTATTTGGCAACCTGCAATTGGTGTAACTGCAGTTAATATAATTGAAATAAAGGAATAACTATATTATATTTCTAGGTATACAAAAACCTATAAAAGCATTCTATTATGTTGTTTGGAAAGTAATTTCGTATAAAAAAATAAAATATTAAATAAAAAATAAAATATTTACTCACTATAAGAAAATCGTCTTTCATTTTTATCAAAGAAAGAAAAAAAAAAAAATAATAACTTTCC
>NW_016910743.1:806900-811504 GCF_001483705.2 Eufriesea mexicana
TATACTATACTATTGCATTTATAATATATAATATTTATAATATATTTATTCAGTGTACCATACGGCTTATATACTGAAATATTTCGATTATTAATGGATGAAAGCGATTATTAAAAAATAATCGTGGCGTGTAGACCAAAATGAAATTAATTTCACGAATATAGACACATTGTATTTCCTTTTCGTTAATTCATGTTATTAAGCCGAAAGAAAATAAGTCGGTCAGAATTAGTTGGAGAATTACGTGGTGCGATTGGTCACGGCATTTCCTATATTTTCACACGAAATTACCTCTGGGCTAACGTCAGAGAAGCCACGTTTAATTAAAAAACACGGCGGCTAGACGAGAAGGATAAAATAAAGAGGAATGAGAAACGAAAGCAATCGCGTTACGAGACGTAGCTGACAACCAGCGTTGTCCCAATTTCGCGCGTGGCAATTAAACGTTATTCGTTGGCCACACGTAGAGAAAATTGCTCAGTCAGAGAGCACGATGTATTGTTGTTCTTTCCTTTCCCTTTTTTTCCTCTCTGCCCACCCACGCCACAATCACTTGCGGATTTGGACATACGGCGTGCAATGAAATCGAATATCGCGCGTTTCAATTAATTTCCGAAAAATGGAAACACAGTTTTCCTTCCCGCTGTCCTTTTTTAAGTAACTTTCCATATTGCAAGGAATTTCTTGTTACACTTTCTAGCTCGCACTCGAATTTTTAGGGTACATGATTTCTTTTCTTTCTTTTTTTACATAGTTTTGGTTGGATTTTAACCCTTTGCCTTTCAGTCACCATTTGGTAAAATTTCGAAGCTCGATATTAATTAATATATCAAATTTAAAATAATGAAACTGTGTGCAAGGTGTAAAAATTAAATAATTCTACGTGTTAATTAGTATACGATTTCTTATTTACTACTCAACAAGTATTATCAGCTTTATAGCAGAAAATTTTTCATCTCGTACGATTCTTTAGCCAAAAAATCGTCGAGTGCAAAGGGTTAAAATGAAGAAATACGTATTTTTCTGTTTGTCTGTGATTAAATTGTGAGTATTCCTGAGGAATTGTAAATAAAGAATAGATTAAGCGATGAATTTTAGGAGAATGTAAAAATGAATAGGTAGTTTGCATGAATGTGTGTGGAAGAATTATTTGGATTAAAAGGTTTATATGGAAAATTATTTATTGGTATAGTAAATAATATTAGAACGAAGTGATATTTAATTATCAGAATTGACAATTGTAGAATTATACAATTGAAAATTTTATGAAGAAATAAGGAGAATTACGCAGTTATTTGTATGTGCATATATCCAAGAACTAATTACATTAAAGATTCATTATGGAGAATAAATCGTGGGAAATTATTTAATTTCATGAGCAATCTAGTTGGATGGAGAATTATGTGATATTTATTTATTCAGGATGATTATAATATAATACACTATAATTTATATTATATAAGTCATAAATTACATACTTCGCATTTTATATAGTACATAGCTTATATATCGTACAATTTATATTGTAATATAACGCAGTAATTTTAGGAAGAAGCAAAAAGAATGAAATAAGGAAGTACTGAAATTAAACAATTATTATGCTAAACTGTATAGTTGTAAAAAATACTATGATATTATGTGATATTTATTTATTCGAGATGCCTATGATATAATATAACATCTAATATATAATGTACATATCAAATAATTTAAAGAAAAGAAGAAATAGAAAGTAATATTTAAACATTATAATATTTGAAAATTTTATTAAAATCAAATAAATATTTGTGTGTTTGTGTTTGTGTGTGTATACAGGAATTGATTTTTATCTTAACTAAAGTCTTAGATACTTCTATATATATATCACTTTATACGTTTGCAATCAACTTAAAGAGTCTGGCATTAACAGCTAGAGATCAGTAAGCTAGGAGTCAAAGACTGAAAGAGTCAAAGGGAAAAAGTATAACAATAGGGATCAAGAATGGAATTGGAGAATCAAAGAGTCAAAGAATGGAAGTTAGAAAGTTGAGATCTAGAAGATAGAAACTGGAAGGATAAAAATGAATGTACCAAAGGATGGAATGGTTCAAAGTTAAAGGATAAGTATAAAAAGCAAAGGTATCCCTGTTTTGCAAGAGATCTGTGCATACACGTATATTTTAATCTTTTACCAATTTTATAAATTAATACAATATTACTAAATTTATATCTATTCAATGAACTTGCTATTTTTATTTATTTAATAAAATAATTATCAGTAATATTCACTAAAATACGTCCTATCATGTATTATCAACCGTGAAATGCAAAATGAAATTTGAAAAAATAATTTTACACAATGTAATCGTTGATCCTTTAGATAGAAAATGAGAAAAAGATATTACTTCGTTAAAAATACGAAATTAACTTTGTGTATCATAAATAAAGTACCATTTAGTCTGACTTGTAAAAGAATTTCAATTTAATAATTAAACTGACGAAGTAGATTAACGATGCCATCTTCTTAATGATCCAATAATCCACAACAAAGGGAACCATTTTCAAATAACAGTACGGCCATTCTTATTACTGTCCGAGGCTGCCTATTCAGCGTAGTCCATATAAATGGAATTACTTAAATGTCTTCATTAATAATGATTGCATATCAAGACGTACATTTAACCATAAAAATAGGAAGAATATTATAAAACATAATAACATTATGTGTAATATAATATTATACAATATATTACAATTAACATTAATATAAACGATATATAAACACAGGGTGTCCTAAAAAAATGTATATACACTTTGCGTGTTTATAAAAACAATATATATTTAGATAGATTACAGATTATGGTGATAGCACTTTGAAATATATTTACGTTTTACAAAGTCTAGTCTAAAATCATCCATTATTTTAAATGGGTTGTACCTAGAAAAGAAAAAATAAATTAGAAAGAATAAGGTATTAAATGATGTATACGTTTTTTTGGGACACCCTGTATATGTATAAATGACATTATACGTGCATCAATAAATAAATAATTATAATTGTTTAATAATAATTCAGAAACATCTTATATACATATATAATTCATACTTATATTTATATACAATAATAATAATAATTTATGGAGTCTACTATATACAAATTTTCATAAAAACGATTTAAATAGCACTAAATAATACAAACGCGATATTATATGAAATTTATATAAAATGCAAAATCTGCTGTTACAACTGCATCAATAAGGGGAACAAACTGCAATAAGACAAGCGAACCGCAGTGTGACCTAACCTATAACTACTGCGGCCATCATACCAATACGTACCAGACGTAATTTCGGAAATAATAACCCGTCCCATATTAGCATCCCATTCGATATTACCACCTCTTCTCCTAACATACGGCATTGATAACAATGGAAGGAACTTGCACAGACGTTCACGGAATTATTATGTACGAAACGGTGTTTTCATTTTCCGCCATCTTACATTGACAATCGACCTGGAAACTGGCACAAAGTTCGAACATATCCGCGAGCACGATAACCGAAATCGAAACCCAGTGGCGTGGAATTTAATTAAATTTGTTATTTGAATTCTGATCACAGGCACACGGCTGATAATCTTTTCGGGATTTCAATTTTTTCCTTTTAAGTGGCACGAACGAATATCGTAAATTAATTTTTAACAGGCTCGTTACGTTTCGATGAACTCGCAAGAAAATGCAACAGAAATTGGCGTTCAGGTTATCAGCGATTTTATTGCACCGTGCTTCTTTCTGCAGCGACATGGTCCTGCATAGTAAAAATCGAATAACGCGAGTTTTAATTGAACTTACGGTTCCGACCTCGATAACAAACATTCAATTTGTTTGAAATTTCGTATGTTTGCCGATGTTTGAACATGTTTGTTTATGTTTATTTACGCAGCCGAGCAAAATTGCTTCGAGGAGCGTAACGATGTTTGTTGAGATATTTACAGAATTATTTTCTTTATCGAATGAATTATTAAGATATTTTTTAAAGCTTGCGGAATTGAAGAGGCAAAGCAGGGTGAAGTACAGTATGTGTATTTCTTTTTTAATAAGAATGGCCCTTTAAGAAGGAATTTCTTTGATTAAATTTTAATTCACGATATACTGCATTTTTAATTAATTCTCTGTGCTGACACTGAATATGTTAAGTTCAAAGTACGTCTAATGCATTTTGTGGTATGTATGTATGGCTGGAATATTGTGAAAGATTTTCTTTGAGTTACAGGAGAAATATTGAAGTTTGCTTGAAAATAAAATTCATTTGCAAACTTAATTTTTACATTTATTTTACTGCTTCACGTTGGTGTTAAATTTAAATTTTTTCAAAGCACCCTTAATACAGTAGTTATTAATAAATTGTTTAATGTTTGTAAATGTAATATTATATTAATATATACTCATTCGAATATGTAAATATTAATATTACAATTTTTAGAAATTAATATTAACATTATATCGTACTACTTAACTATTTATACTATTTTTAAATGTTTGAAAATTATTGTCAATATAGTACCATTTAAATATTAATTCAATATAATATTAAAATATTTAAATATCAATTAATATAATATATATA
>NW_016910743.1:814340-848951 GCF_001483705.2 Eufriesea mexicana
TATCAATTAATATAATATATATATAAATATCAATTAGTATAATTTAAAAGGAGTCAGTTGATTAATTAGAAAAATGGGATTTGTACATTTCTTTTTAATAATGTAATATATAGTGAGAGTATCATGTTGGAATAATTTTATCCGATATTCAGAAAAGCATAAAATTAAAGGTACACAGTATCCTTGCTGAATAATTACATTACGTGCAGTATATTTACAAACGAGTAAATGTGTTAAAAAATGACGAGCCTTCAATATCATCGCTCCCTAAATTCATACAAGGCTAAGATCGTTTATATGAGCTCTGAAATGCACGCTGGAAAGCCTGCAATAAAATCCCTTTCAGTTGCTTGGTCATACCGCGTTGAGCGCTGCTAATATCGTTAAAACGTTCTCGTTTTAAGGCCAGTTTCACCTCAGCGAAGAGAAAGATCCTGCTGGTATTAAATTTGGAGTATAAGATGAATACTGGACCACTGTACCATATTCAACACACTGTCAATAAACGCATTGCCATTCTTCAGCAGTTTATTGTCTTTAAGCCGTCATTATACTAATTTATTCATTTTTTCTGTACATTTTAATAATAGTTTCTCAAAATTACAAATGAAATGCAATTACTGTAAAAATCCCATATTTCATAATTCTATGTAATTACTATAAAAATTACTATAAATATAGATATACTTCTGCTTAAGAAAATTTTTATTCTTCATAATAAAATTAAAAATAAGATTAAAAATTATTGAAACACCTTTGATATGATATTTTGAAATACAATATTTTTAAATACAGCAATGTTTAAAGCATATTTTATAATACAAAAATTTTTAAGATTTATTTTTAAATATATTTGTATTTTTGACATACGATATTTTAAAATACAGTATTTTTTTAAATTTAATATTTTAAAAATATAATAATTCTTAAAATAAAATTGTATATTATATTCAGTAGTTAAACGTACTACTATTTCTATAGTACGAAAAATATACACTTGCTTAATTTTCTAAAACGGAAACATTTTTATGAAAATGAATATACTCTTTGAAAATGTCATACTTCGGTACCACTATTTTGCACTGCATATGTTTTACTCCAATTATATATTACTATTATAAATCACTTCATTTATCATTATTTAACAAGTAGATTAAGAATCCCTCGGGTAACTGAGGTTTTACTTATTGAGAAATAAAACCAGAATCATTAGTTACACACATGTTAAACCCAGCTTAACAAGTCTCGACTTCCTAAGACTTTCACTTCATGTAGCAATGTCCTTTCGTTGCTATATCTAATAACCCTAGTCAACCACTGACTCGTACTTCTAAATAATTTCTTTGTACCTGTATTCTTCTCATAATATAACGAAACCTTACAATTACGACGTTAATATTTATTCTGTACCAGACACGAAGTACTCTTATGGAACATGAAATTAACACGAAAAATCATTAGAAAATTACTAAAGTTTTAAGTTATTAATCTTCAAGCTTGTTAAATTGTTAACTATTTTAAACAGCTCCGATGAAGTTTCTCATCTAATTCATGCCAAATTTTCATAATGGGGTTTTAATTGAAGGCATGTGAAAGCCAATCCATGATATCTAAATTAATTCATTACTTCAAAATTCATTATTATCCTACATCCAAAGCAAACTGTTGCATATCTTATTACTCTAATAACACTGTTCCACACGAATTTTAATCTGTAATGTTCCTCGGGCAATTATTGTAGAGTTTACTTTCCTGAACACGAATCAGTGGTCGGAATTGTTCCATCGTTCTCAGTTTTCGAAAATTATGAGTTTTTCTAAAAACGCTCGATTTTTCGCTAAAATGAAGTATTTTGTAAAAAGTAAGAAACCTAGTAGGTTCATTCCTATCTTAAAAGTTAGCTCAGTTTTCGAGAATTGCGAGATTCTCCAAAAACGCATGATTTTTGACTATAATGATGTATTAAAAAAAAGGTGAGAACGTTAGAAGGTTCAATCTCATCTTAAAAGTTAGGTTAGAGTATTCCGAGTTTATCAATGTCTATAATTATAATTATTTGTGTTTTTGAATAATTATAACTGGTTATGCAAGTTTAAAAATAAGCCACCGAGCATATTTTCTACGCACTATTCTTACGTTTTTGCAAAAAGCCCCTGATCTCACACGAATTTTCTGTATGGTATCGTATTCTGTTGGCTTATTTGAAGAAGAAGCCATGGAACAAAATTGTCAAAATAGTTTTCATTTCGATTAAATCAAGAAAATATTCGTCATTTACGTGTATACGGTATTTTACCGCCATGCAGTCATTGCTCGCTTCTCTGGTCTCGACAGTGCCCTAACTGCGTGTAATCCCAGTACCAAATGCTATGGTGTAAACATATAAGTCTACGAAAACAGGAAGGAAATAAGTACAAATAGTAATACGAATAAAAACACAAATAAGTTCAAAGGGAAGTTTGAAAATTTACAATAGAGAGGAAATATCTTGATCTTATTACTGACTTATATATAACCTATAATTAATTAATAAGTAAGTAATGACTAATTAAGGGCTAACTTATAATTAACTTATAACTAACTTGTAACTAATATTTCAACTTTGATACGTGGCTCTTAACTTGGTATCGTTTCCCAAAAATTATTCTTTGGGACTACAAGGTCTCACCACGTGACCTACTGGCGCCATCTGTACCAAAGCTAATCTAACCTAACTTGGAGCGAAGGAAGTTAAAGTGAATCTACTGGCACTTTATTAAATATCGGGTCTTAGAAAAGATGATTCAATTTGGTATACTAAAACTCTACAGTCGGAATACTAAAATATTTTACTTTAGCAGGCTCTGATATTAATACTACAGTACTCATAAAAATAGCGAATGAAGTATGGAAGACGCGAGCAAGTACAAAATGGCGGCGTGCCCGAAGGAGTTCGCGATTATTCGAAAATAATATATAACTTGTTAAGATTAAATAAACTTTACACAGTTTTATCACTTACCAAGTACCTTTATCATAATTACAATATACACGTGTTCCCAATAGACTGGGTACAGAACGACTGACTAGATGAGCCGGGCAGTGCCTCGCAAAAATAAAAGAAACACTCATCAACAGATGGCGTCGTTTTCTTGAAATTATTATGATATTTCCTACATAACTAACCTAGTAATAATATATAACTAACCTATGCGACGTACTCGTACCAATCAAAGAAGTTACCTCTGCAAAGTTATGCATTAATAAATGGCGAATTTCCAATTAAAATGTTTGCAGCGTAACAAAATGGAATTCCTTCAAACTCGTTCAGTTAATGTTAATTTTATTCACGTCAAAGCTTTCTAATTAGGGCACATGCTAGTTTATTCTTAGATAGAATGGATTAAATGTATATCCGAAGCGAAAGTTTGCCATACGAGGCACCTGTTTGGTGGCTGCCAACACTTTCCTTTGCAGATCACTAACTATGTAAGCGTCCAGAGTTTATAGACCTAGTTGTCACAACAAGGTTGAAGGACTGACGGGTTTCACCCTCAAGCACCACGACCAACCTTTCACCCTCCCCCTTATTCTCAGATTACATTATCATTAAACCGAGATAAACATTATGACTCAAAGGGTCACTTAACTGAAGAAAATTTATCAGCCAAACGAGGTATACCTTCATTTAAATGAGATATTCGAAAAGCTAAAATTTAATATCATATCAGCCAACTTGACCTGTCAAGGGTCCCTTGCTACCAACATTCTTCAGACTGTACAAATTGACATAAGCTGGTGTACAGAGTGAATCGAGGGTGGACAAAAATTTAATGGTATATTTTAGGATAGTTTCGAGTAGGGACGGTTTTAAATATTCAAAAGTTAATGAAACATTACTAATGGAAAATGAACTTTTGCCTGTGCAGCTATTGATCCTATAAATATGATTCTCTTTTGTTTTATTTAGGAAGATTTTATGCTTTTTAAGCAATTGTTTGTATCGCAGAAAATTGTTTTTATTTGAAAAATAAAGTTTTATATTGTAATATATTTCATAATAATGCAACTTATTATTATTAATATTATATCGTACATTATTGCAAATATTAATTATTGATATTAAGAATCTTATTAATATATTAGTTATTAATATAAATAATTACCTTAATAGTAAAATTATTAATGCAATATTAATGTCAATATAATATTAATATGTTATTAATAATTACTAGAACTGTATTTGATGTTTCCTACGAATATTCATTAATTATAATATTAATAATAATTGTAGCGATTAATAGCAATTTTTATTAATATGCTATTAATGTTATTTGCATATAAGATTTAAATATATCATATGTATATCACATACTATCCTAAAGATTTTCCTCGTTATAACTCTAAAACTAGTTCTAGAATTTGACAATATTTCTCAGAATTAAATTTTTCATATAATTCCATTTAAAAACTATTGTAGTAAGTGACTAGATGATACTTTTCACATTAACTGAGGCCAATGCCAGAGCTGCCAGCAAACCACTTACGTAGTCTGTCCCAAAAGTAACGAGACTATATTTATAAAAGTTTTTCCAGGTTAGATTTTCAGGAACCAAAGTAATCGCCTTCAAAGTAGTTCCCTTGGGAGGCAATACACCGACAGAGACGTTTTTCCTACTCCTTGACGCAATGCTGGAAATATTCATCCTTTAGAGCGTTCACTTAGTTGGTCACAGTCTTTTGACTGTTTTCAATTTCAATTTTCAATCCTATAAAAAGCACGATCTCTCGGGTGATTTCTAATTTTCTAGAATAAGAGAATGACAGTGATCTGAGTTTGGGGGAATAAAAGGGTTGTGTAGATAGAACTGAATACCAATATCTTCCACGTTTTTTAACAATTGTCAAATTAATATATTTAGGTAATAATATTTTAATATTGACGACAATTCTAAATAAATTATTTTTAAACACAAAGATTGACTCTATCTTGAAAATTCTTTTCTCTTTCTCTCACTCTTGTTAACTCACGTGTACCCTATGACGATTCTCAAGTAACTGTTTCATTCTGGCACATTCTTCTAAACATTTTTATCAACATTCACACTAGATCCCACTCGCACATATTATATTTATATCATAGCAAATAACTTTCATTTATTCTACCTCAATACCATTTATAAAGCTATATAAAACACATATAAAATCAACACGCACATTCTCATAAAACCAATATTCACAGGTTGAACCATTATTATATTTTTCGTTCATATTAAATATTTCCTTATATTACCATATATCTAATTATATTAACCAAGACTTGTATAATTTAAATACCTCCATGAAGGTTACTTATTCATGTTCTTAAAATAACACTTAAATAAGGGTTACAGGTAATAATAACGTACATTCTTTATTTTCCAGCGATATTAATATAATTTATGAAACAGGTTGGTTTATTAATATTTTCAAGGAAAATCACGTGTATTTAATATTTAATATAATATATAATATTACCATGTGTAAGATTTTATGTGTATATAATATCAATATATAAAATACGTGTATTTTATGAAAATATCATAAACTATTTGTTGTTAATATACCATGTATAATATATAATAACATTATCATATATGAATGGGATCATAATAATATTTATTATTATTATATATTATCTAATGCACAAATAATAATTTTATGTATTATACATTAATATTAATAAATATAATATTATATTTTTCTGAATCACTTATTTGAATAAAATTGAAGAATGAATTGTTTTGTAAATATAATACTGATATTATCAGAGTTGATGCATTTCTCTGCATTCAAATTTTCTTCACTTCCGTTAATTTGTGCTCGATGGTACAATCGACTTGCTATGTACACGAAAACGGCTGCTATATGTACGTAGTTGAAATTTACTTTCCAGCGTACAAACAAGCCATGTATTTTTAAGTAATTACGTAGAGAATATCGGTACAAATGTCAGGTAGAAGTAGAAACACAAAATACCTGTTAATCGACCCTTTGTCTTGTCGACCTTTCTGAATTAAAATAGACTAAACTAATAATACCTGTCAATGATTGCTGTCAATATGTTTTTATATTTTGTGAATGATAAATCAGAAATTTTATTTGGAATGAATTAATATATTCGATACTCTTGGAACGAATATTAATCATTTTGTACACTTCCTATGATTCCAATGATTTTCGTATTTTATATTATGTATATAAATCATTTGTATGTAATAATTACATTTCTTCTGCAGAACTTGTACACCTTTTTATTTACAGGTATTTCGAAGATTGGAGGATAACTTTCTCACGTAACTGAAATGAATACGTCGCATAAAAATTCAGAGGAATATTGAAATTTATGTAAAAATATAAGAATGTTTACTCGCCACAAACTTAATAGTCAGCAAGATATTTAACTTTGTCTTACAAAAATTTGCTTCATGCAATATTAATATCACCAAGGACTCGAGTAATCTGGCAATATTTATTCAACAAAGATTACTGTCACACGAATCGACTCAGAAGTATGAATAAAGCCAAGAACATCGTGTTAAGAATTATACCATTAAAAATTAATATAATATTATACAAAATTCTACATTTCTTAAAATTTCATCGTAAAAACGTGAATTTTTTGTTACAATTTATAACCAATCAAATTTATTTGATAACTAATTTCGGAAATTAAATATTTCAATGAAAATAAATAAATTAGAATTTCATTTCATATTATTTCAAAGGAAATTTTACTGAACACGAAACTCATATTTAATTAAAAACCAACAAAATGAATTTCTGATAAAATTAAAAAACGACACAAACAATTAGTTCGTCACAAAATGTTTGACCGTTTTAATTGGTGACACTGATCCATCAAAGGAGAAAATAAATAAATAAAAATTTCCCCGTTTGATTGTTTACCACTATCTGAAATATTCTTTGAATTTATATAATATTAAACAATAAACGAATCCTCATTATTAAATAAATAATAATTAATATACTAATCACGATATCATATAGTAGTAACAATACTAATAATAATAATATTCTACTAAAAATATTAATAGTAATAATAATAAAAATAATAAACCAATAATGATAAATAGTAATTAATCTAAATAATTACTGAAATTACAGAATGCTAATAATATCATAAACTTCAACAGTACATCGAAACAATGCAATGTCATGAATAATTATTTATTATTATACCAAACTTTAAAAACATTCAGCGGAATATAAAATTAGCGTTACTCGTATCTAATATATTTTTCATTGATCATACATTTTCCTTCCGGAGATGAAAAAGACATTCCGAAATTCAATGACATGGCCCGTGATAATTCCTCCAAATTATTCCCAACGACGTCGTTAAATTTCTCACTTTAATATTGTGTATACTAGAAATGAATTCTATCATGCAAACCGGATGTGAATTGCTAGAAGACAATTTGAAGCTATCTTGTAATTCAGACTGTTCGAAAGCAATTTAAATTCTCTCTCGGCAAATTCAAATTGCTTTTGCAGATTCGCGTCGTATCGTGTTTGCATTGCATCTCGTAGTTTGTACCATGTACTGTTCTTCATTTTGCAATCTATTTCCCACGCACGAGACATTTTTTCTCGCGTTAATGGCGGTTTTAACTAGCTCAAATAATTTAACTTCCGTTGTGTTCAATTTTATCGATGTCTCCTACGCATTAAATGTGCGGTATGACGTGAACAAACGATGCATGCGAAACATAAATGGCACTTAATAAAAATTGTCCTCGGTTGAAAGAACGATGTTAATATTTTATTAATTATTGATATTTTATTAAAATTATTGAGATTTTGGAATTGGAGACATTTTATATGTATAATTATCTGGATTTCTGTTTAATTTTCACACAATGTTTGGAAATTATTTAATATTGTTTACACTCTTGCAGAAATAAATCAATATTAATGTCTAATTACTTTCAACACGCTATTAATATATAATTAACAAATAAACTATATCATTATATGCAACGTTAGTTAGTAACACATATTCAATTATACTGTTTCTAGGAAAATTAAATTGAGATAAAAATAATACTAAATGTTACATTTGGTGTCATAAAACAAATAAATTCTTTATTCTACGCTTTTAATTATTATTAAATGAATTGCTTCTAAACGTGAGATAGCTATTTTTAAATGAAATAATAATTTACTATGGTACTAACGATATTTTTAAATTATTCTATTTCCCAAATTAAATAATTATTAATAATTATTCTCAAATTGTTACATAATAGATACATAAATTATCACACGTACCAACAAAGGTTAAGGAATAAAGCAATCCTATGCGAATTTTTACATATTCTCTGTTCTCTGAGATACCTATGTTAAAATTAAAAATAGATAAAATTTATAGACTATTTTTAATTCTAATCTACGTATCTCAAAGATTCGCTACCCATTTACGTTGTTTTTTAACTATTGTTAATAAATCTACCCCAAATATTTTATACAATAATTACACTATTATATAAGTGTAAAATTGTCATATGTTAAATTATTATACATACAGAAATTAACTATGTAAGTGTTATTCAACTGTCTCAACAGTACATCCTTATGCTAGAAAATGAACAATTTTATGACAGCAATAAGGAATACACGTTCATGGATAGAGAATTGTCTCAATATTGACATTGGCTATCTAGAAAACCAAACATTATTTACCCTCTTTCATATCGATTCACGAATTTGGATGAAAATAAAAGCAAAAATATTTCGTAACTGTAACATACTACTATTATATTTACATACGCTACATTAGACAACAAACATACAAAATGCTGGTATTTATTATGTTACTTCAATAGGTTTCATAGAAACATACATCTGTAATATCTTGAAATAAAAATTCTTCAAAGTACTACATCAATAAGAACTTAAATTACAATTTTATCAAAAATACGAATACTTTCAGATGAAACATATTTTAATAAATATTACTCTACCATATGTAATACCATTGATACTTCCATTTCATTAAAAAATTAGAAGAAGAAGAAATAGGTATTCCTTAGTTTAATAAAAAAATATAAAGTTATATAAAGTTTAATATTTTGAAAATATTAAAGCACTTTAAAAGTATTGGATTTATGAATTGAATATTTCAAGAATTATTTAAATTTATAAATATACATATGTCACATCAAGTTACTTAAAATTAATTCAGATACAATAACACGAATGTATGAGCAACAAAATTAATGTTTAAACAATAATATCAATTCATGAAATTGTTTCGTTAGATTATAAAATGAGGACACTAGTAATTTATAATATAACGACAGTGCATTAAACGTGCAAATAGATACGACTACAATATTCAAAAATATGGTATTATAATTTTCGTTCGCCTTTCACCTGATGAGATTCGAAAACCATTAAAGCTATATACGTATGTGCATAATATATAGGTGTGTATAATGCGTGCACAGTGTACCCTTTATACACAATACACTTTTAATTTCGATTAAAATATTTCCCTCCATTATCTAATACAGAATTTCATATTATAATAACTATATTAGTAACTCAGAAAGTATCATAATATAAAGGTGGTTAACAAAGTTATTACACCGTTGAAAGAAATATGCACTATTTGCTATTACTATTTTTTCCAACGAAGAAAACGAAATTAATTTATTATACAAAATTAATATTTAATTTTCTGTTCAACAAAGAAACATTCGAAGAAAATATAAAAAGAACATGAAAACAAACACCATAAAGCAAAGATATTCTTCTATACATCACAATCTACTTACTATCCCCAATATTTAAAATTCATGGATCAAAGAAAGTTCACATAATAAAATTAAATAAGGTGAGAAAATTAATCATTTAAACAAACTCCAGAAAGTAATAATATTCTTTCACTTATTTCGACTTACTTATTCCTAATATTAAAAATAAATACGATCAGAGAAAGACCAATGGTAGAAATGAAACAAAATTGAAGGAAATTAAATTTTCGTTCAAGAACAAAGGAATCGTTGGTAGAAATGTACCCTCGAAACCAAAAACACTCTCATAGGGCCAAACATATTAAAAAATATTAAAATATTCAGTTATTTCTTCCACGCATTTGGACTTACTTAGTACCCCCAATATTAAAAATAAATGGGCCCAGGGGAAGACGAATAGTAGAAACGAAAGAAAATCGAAGAAAATTAAATTTTCGTTCAAAAACAAAGGAATGGTTCATAGAAATGAACCCTCGAAACCAAAAACACTCTCTCATGAGGCCTAAAATCGCGTTAGGTCGCGTTCCACGGTGAGCTGCACTTTCGTTGCAGACGCGGGCACACGAAGAAGCGTGGGTACCGGAATGCGAAAGAATGCGGGGGCGATGATGTCTGGTCGACTCATTACACCAGTCCCGGAAAGTCTCGGGCAGAACCGTAAGCGGTTGAACTGCATGAAACGATAAATAAAAGGTGCAAAGAGACGTAACAACAGGAAGAGGCGTTCTCGAATGCGGAACCGCGTGGTCTATCGGCCGTGCTGGATATCAAGCACCGTAGAAAAACGTGGACAACTCCCGATGGAACGTGGAACAAAATCATTAAGTCTCAGCGATGATCGAAAGAACCTACATACATCGTCGCGCCGACACGTACGGCTCTCGTAATTTTTCTGCTACTTCTCGTTCCTAGATTCCGCCTTGGAAAAACCGTGCAACACGCTTTCGATACGTACACCCCCGTTCATAAGTATTGGGACAGTTATGGAAGAAACGTGGCGAACTTGACGGAATCATTGGGAAATTGTTGAAACGTTCGCAGGGAAGGAATGCTGTGGGACAGCTTTATGGGGAAGATTAATTTTTAAGACCACTTAGCCACTGTCTGGGAGAGCCTTCATACGCTGAATGCCAAGTTTAGATAAATAAAATTTATATAATAGAGAGATACCGGAGAGATAGACGATAATTATTTTATATCAGATATATTTTTCTCATGTTCAACATTAGTATTTCATATTTTCTTTTCTCATATTGGCATTCAATGCTAAATTTATAGAAATGTAAAGTTTATATAAATTTATGTAATAGATGTAATAAATAGAAATGGTGATAAATGAGGATCGGTAAAGGAAGAATAATTGATTTATTTTGGAATACGCTTTTCACGTTAGATATTGCTATTAATTGCTGGATACATGTGAAATTCATGTAAAATTTATGTAATGGATATAATTAGACACTGGAGATACAGGTAAAGAAGAAATAATTGTTTTATATTGAAATACCTTTTTCATATTAGATATTGATCTCGAATGTTGCATAAATGCGAAGTTTATATTTATCAAATTTATTTAATAAAAATTATAAATAGGCTTGAACGATGGGTGAATATAGGTGAGAAAAAGATAATTGAATATACCAATATAAAACAATTATCAGATTTCATGATGCATGATTATACATATGATGTATGTGTACCGATATACCATATTCTCGTAAATATTTATGAAGAAATATGCGAATGTACTTTTGGTTTCGTTCAGTTTGCTTCGTTCAAGTACGATAAAGGTTGGATCAAATGGAAATAACGAATTCGATATACGGGACTAAGAATGAAGGTATCATGGAAACACGAAGACACGAGGAAGTTGGAAAAATTTTAATTACACAGATTCTTGTAACGCATTCAGGAGCGTTAAATTGATTTCTCGAATTATTCGCGCTAACTGACGCGCGAAGAAACGTTTATAAGTAATTAAGCAATTTTATGAACTGGTATGCCTTGATTATCGAATTGGAATTCAGTAATTGGATTTGTGCTCGAACAGTTCTGAAGATTTAATTACGCTACTTATTTATGATGTTTATCTAGTATGATGCTTCCTTCTACTATGTTACACGAGTGTTTACTTTTCTTTAAAGTGTTATAAAATGATAAATAGAGAGAAACACATAGTAATAAATCACAAATGACTTAAACGATCTAGAATTTCTGTAGAATATGCTGATTTTTGTGCTAATTGTAAGTCTTATTCTTAGAGATGCTTTCTATAAAAATAGAATTATGAACTAATTATACGAATATCTTCTTCCCGACTGATATTAGTGGTTATTTAAAATGCAAAACATTTTGTTTTTCAATGTCTGAAACGTCCATTGAAATAGAAAATAGAAGATCATGAAAAGCTATACCTAAATGGATCTACACATCCTTTTCTAGAAGCATCGATGGAAGACACTATAATTTGAATATACTATACTTTGAATATACTTGACAGAAGATGTGTCAATAGCGATTTCACACAGTGACCGAACAAAATGTAAATGAATTTACGTCACTTAACATATTCGTCGACACTGGAACTAATGACTTGTAATATACGTGTACCTAAATATAACACAGACGATAGTAATTAAAGTGGTATGACGAAATAAATAGGTACATAATTACGTTTCTGCCCTGGTACGAGTCAACATTAATCAACATTAATTAGCTACATGTCTTGGCTAATTACAAAAACAAAGAATATAAAATCAAGCGGTTTGATAGCTTCACTGTTAGACCCAATATCGTTATAGTGATTCAGTGAGACACTGTAGCACTTCCAAATTTATCAGCAAACGATTGTTACTGTATTACAGTGCAAGATTGTAAATTATAATATGTCGTAATATAATATACAGGGTGGTACATGTCACTTACACGAAATAACCACGAATAATTTATAAATGTGTGAAAAAGATTTATATATTAGCAAGACTTAGAAAAGTATATTTTAAAATGTACATATGTACCTTTTACTGTAAATTTCAGTACCAATTTTGTGTCATGATTAGCCGTATCTCAATTAAACATTTATAAATAAACAAAAATTCATTACAGAAAATAGAATTATTTTATATAAAGACCAACGATGCCAAAAATTTTCATTTCGTATAAATTATTGTTTAAATATTTAAGAATAGGTGAAGAAAGCAGTCAATTTAGTATATCACGTTAATATCCGAATACTGAAAAAGAATTTTAATTTACGTTATATAAAATTATATAAGACTTAATAGTTGTTTGAACATATATTACAATGAGCAATATATACAAAAAGAAAATTATAAAAATTGATTTTCCAGAGACCAACGATGCCAAAAATTTTCATTTCATACAAATTATTGTTTAAATATTTAAGAATAGATAAAGAAAGCAGTCAATTTAGTATATCACGTTAATATCCGAACACTGAAAAAGAATTTTAATTTACGTTATATAAAATTATATAAGACTTAATAGTTGTTTGAACATATATTGCAATGAGTAATATATACAGAAAGAAAATTATAAAAATTGATTTTCCTCTAACAATTCATTTTAATTTTTTCATTTAATTCTTTCATCGCACCAAATCGTCATTTTTCGAAATTAACCCTATGCACTCGAGAGACGCTTCTCAGTCGCCATTTAATCATATTCTAAAGTTGGATGTGAATTAATATATCAAATTTATAATTACCCAACGATGCGTAGAATATCGAAGTAAAATAATTCTACGTCTTAAATTGCACACGATTTCTTATTTACCGTTTTAAAAATATCGTCGACCTTATGCCAGAGAGTCTTCAAATTACTATTTTTCTATAACGAAAAACTCGTCGAGTGCAAAGGGTTAACCTTTTAAGTGGGGCGCGCTCGTCCGCCATTTTGTCTCCCAGAAGAAATGCAAGTTCCGCGATCTTCTCATATTATTTTTCGTTGCACGCTAATTCGCAACGTCTTTTTGGTCTCAACGGTTCCACAGTACGGCGAGAAATGTGGTTTACGCGAAATAAATGTGAAATGAGACAAGAAACGTATAACACCGTCCAAAATCATGATATCCCGGAAGCCACTACAGTGGCGTACCGTACCTAAAAGGTTAACACCTTGGACGCAAGAAATTAAAAAATTCGCCACACGAAGAAACGTAGTAGCTAATAACGATTCGAGGTGGTCAATGAAGACAGCATAAAACAGAGAAAGAGAAATAAAACGAAGAGAAGGCGAAGCGCAAGAAGCAAAAGATTATGAAATAAAACTATCCATAGAAACAGGTGCTCCCGTTCACGGGAAACCAAAATCACCATCGAACTCCACCCATGTATCTCTCAGGCCATAAACGTTACACGCTTCCTGGGGAATGATAGGTTAAACTAATTTCGCGTAACGGAAGAAACCGGCAAGAATGCGTAAAGTAGCTGATGCATCTAACAGTCGCGTTGCCGATCGGTGGCAGCGCCATTGTTTCACTCTGTTACCACGAGCATCCCGGATGACGTAGGAAACATCAAATTCCGTCGGCTTATCTCGTGACAGACGCGTGTTATTGCGTCGCGTCCAATGTCGACGCGAGGCGCGTTTACACGAGTCATCTTGACGGAAGGAAGAGGCATTCGTTTCGACGTAACGTACGAACGACAGGTGATACCAATGTAGCTTCCATTTCCGCATCCGCTATCTGTAATCAACTTTACGATGGCCGAACGATCCGATACGTCGTAAAGCTCTCCATTTCGCGATAATTCTCAGTGTTTTAGCTTATTCCGCCATGGCGTGATGATGCAGTCTGGGGGAACCGCGTTTTTGTTTTCGGTTGTAAAATAACCACGTTTAACGAGTCGGGGTATAATACAGGACATTTTTATTGTACTCGGGATATACAGGAGTGGTCGTGATTCTTCTGACGCTTTCGATAAGTTACGAAAATACTGAGATTTCTTTATAAAGACGGTATGTGTGGTAATATCAAGTTAACACTGTTTGAGGTTAGGTTTTGAGTAACTAGGTACACCGGAATTTATTCAGGAAAATACATTTATTAAAAAGAAAAAGAAAACAAAAATAACTTTAATAAATAGAAGGAACATAAAGAAAACAATTCTTTGGCTCTTTCTTTATATCACTCACTACCAGCACCATACACACGAGCAGGTGGCTATCTCGATCTCATACATTCTACCACTCTTCTCTTCCACCACAGGCCCACCAACACACCGTACCGATGCCACTAGGCACCGGAACATGATTACCACTTTAACAAACACTAGATTTACGGAACCCGTGAATTTGACGGAAGGATTGCTCCAATTATACGATGGTAACGTATTTAGTTAACTTATATTAAGACTGTTAATATAATATACAATTGTTTTTAAATTAAACTAATCGTTAAGAAAGAGGCACGTGGTTTCCTTTACCTGTCAATTTGACAAGTGTCCTTAGAAATAGGTATGCAGATAGCATCCGTAAACCTAGTGTTAACGCGTTAAGTGCCCAGCCCGTTTTTCTTGCCGTCCCGTTCAGGCCCAGACACGGCTGGGCCACCAACAGCGAGCGAAGTGTTCATAAAACTCGGAAATACTGTACCAATTGTTATAACAGGAATTCCGAAACGTTAGGTCCAAAGATGGCGAAGAATTTAATACCAAAATTTAGCATCTTTTGGTCCCAGTCTGGGCCGGCCTAAGACGTTCAGAAATTGGAATAATTAGATCTCACATTTTAGCTGTTTCTCTTATTTAAACCAGTCTCAGCATTTATCTTTGGATAGAATTTAAAGTAATCAACTAACGTTTACTTTAGGCTGTCTTTTATTTTAATTATATAAACTATTGGGCCCGAACGGAAAGTCTAGCGTCGGTCCTTGAGGAACGGCGTGACACTTAATGTGTTAATAAATCTCAATAAGAAATTTTACTCTTGATTTCATTCTTATGTGATGCGTGGTGGACTGCCAAAGAAAAATATTCCTTCGAACTCTTCGGCAAGGTTTTTATAGGCCCTATGACACCTGGCCATTTCGTCATTCAACCTAACTTCGAGGAACCATCCAGCTTATCAATTTCCCTCGAAGCAAAGATAGATTCCGATGCAGGGTGACGCCATCCAAATAAAGATGCCTCTAACATATGTTTATTAACACGTTAAACGTCATGTCGGTCCCTAGGGACCGGCGCTAGACTTTCCGTTCAGGCCTCACCGGTCCTTACGGCCCGAAAGGGCCCGCGTGACGGCTAACTGTGGCATGAACGGAAAATTGACATGGCAAGCACTTAAGCGTCTTAAGTGCCATAATTTTATAATTTTTACATATTTAATTTCGTATATTTTGATATGCAAATGAAAATCATTTCAAAATTTACTAGAAACCTAAATAAAAATGCAACACTTAGCGCTGAAAATTAAAAATCGTCAGCAAATTATTATTCGAAGTAAAATCGCGATCACTTCGGATTATGTGAAATTGATCAGGCTATAAGCTCATCTATTCTCACATAATCATGGTGATAGACGCACACAACTTTCGTTATTATCCGAGAGTGTCACATCTACAAATCGGATCACGTGGTATCGCGTGACAAAGGAAACGAACGAGATATCTTAAACCAAGTATACATCGAAACTGAATGGGACAGAGTGATAAGGAACAATACAAAGCTTTGACCTAAACGAGATTCAGAGCGTTAGCCATTCGCGTAAGATAAGAATCGTGATGACGTAATTTATTTTACTATAATATCGTGTGTCACCATGAACCTGAAAGCGAAGACTTTGGGTACATCAAAGGTAGAGACGAGCAGATTACAGTCGTTGGTGGTGATATAGCGACGTTGTAAATTATTGTATTAAGCGCCAACACCGTAGATGTCGCTGCCAGTAAAGGGGCGCATGCAATTTGCAGCTGTAGAGAGTAAATTGGGGAAAATTGACGTTTATCTTCAAAGTTTAACTTGATACATTTACTATCAGTTACTGTTAATTTAATAATATAAAGAGAGGAGAAGAGAGGGCTGGGTTAAAATAAGTCTATCACTCGGTGGCCAATTGTACTTTATTTCGTTGGATACCATGTTTACACGTTATTCTTATCTCTGACGAAAAAACTCCACGGTTCGCTCCTCGAGCTGCCCTTTTAATCCCTTGACTACGGCAGACTTTGATACATTGTGGCCATACCATACGGCAAGAATTGAGTTACGATGTGCGTCATTTTTGTGAAAACAAGCGCCCTCCGTGTCAGAAAGCCGAACTACGCCGAGCGTCTATAGACGCCCTCTGTGTTACAAACGCAAAATTTCTAAGCGACTATAGGCACACTATGTGTCACAAACGCAAAATTTCTAAGCGCCTATAGACGCCCTCTGTGTCACAAACGCAAAATTTCTAAGAGCCTATAGACGCCCTCTGTGTCACAAACGCAAAATTTCTAAGCGCCTATAGGCACACTATGTGTCACAAACGCAAAATTTCTAAGCGCCTATAGACGCCCTCTGTGTCACAAACGCAAAATTTCTAAGCGCCTGTAGACGCTCTGCATGTCATAAACGCAAAATTTCTAAGCGCCTATGGGCGCCCTTCATGTCACAAACGCAAAATTTCTAAGCGCCTATAGGCGCCCTCTGTGTCACAAATACAAAATTTCTAAGCTCCTATGAGCGTCCTACGTGTCACAAACGCAAAATTTCTAAGCGCCTATAGGGGTTAACACGTTAACCACTTGTCCTGGCAAAAAATTCACAGACGCGTGTGTCAGAACGGTCCAATGTTTCTGTGACAATTGCCTGACGACGTGTGAAGGGGTTAACACGTTAACCACTTGTGCTGGCAAAAAATTCACAGACGCGTGTGTCAGAACTGTCCAATGTTTCTGTGCCAATTGCCTGACGACGTGTGTACCACGTCGTTGAGGATTCTACGACAAAAGCATTACGACGTGCGTGGCAAGTCTTTTTAGAGCAAGTGGTTAAAGGAATTTTAATCTGTCATAGACTATTGTCAGTAGCACAGAGTAGCGTGTAGAAGAATGTAGAAGAATACATTGAATATCGACATTGTATGACAATGAATGACATTCGAGATTTTCATCTCTGCTACATATCTGAAGTTGCTATTTTGACAATTGAAAGATTCGTGGTTTCCTTCTGGGCTGACTTCACGATGCTGTTATGTTATCACCAGTGACTGTAAGTCTCTTGTCACTGTATTATTCGAGTAACTATTTTTAAAGTGTATTTTGAAGGGATAATTTAAAGAAATTCAATAATGTCATACGAAATTACTTTCCCCTATAACGTCATATAACTTAAAAGTTACACGTTCATATATTTATAATTCCTAACTGTGATTTTATTTATTAGCTACTATACTATGACACTGTGTTGTTATATTTACTAATTTATAAATTTCTTCATCCACAAACACAGTTTCAGTCATGTTCTTATACACTTTAAGGTTATTTGAGGTTATGTTTGTATGATTGGAGGGTTAGGTTAGATTAGGATTAATTTCAAGCTTAAGGATAATTGTAAACCCAGTCATTATAATTTTTGTAATTAAATATTGAATTAATTAAATAAAATATTGAATTAATTAATTAAAACAGTAATTAAATATTGAAATTAAATATATGAGCGTATTGTAAAATTCTTTGTAATTAAATAATGATTCACCATTATGATATGATTCCACGTTACTACATCACTACATTTACTTGCATATTGAACAGTGTATGAGTAATACCTTTAAATTATAACAAGTTTCTATAATCAATTAAATTTCCTTTCTCACAAGTGAATCGGATGTTAGTCATCTTTTTAGAAGTTATTTTTTTAAATTATTGCTTCAACTTATGTTTCTACTGGTTTTAAGATTATTTAAGGTTAGGATTTGAGGTTAGAGTCTTTAAAGGAAAGATTATTTACGAATATTTTTAAAAGTTCTCACGAGTAAATAAAACTTTGATTCCAGAAAATTTTTCATAATTTGAGCACATTCTCCATGGTGTTTATGGTTAAACGAAATTTAACCATGTAATGAGTTGCATAAAGGTACAAATAAATATATCCGAAGCAAAGAAGAAATTATATATCTTCCATTTTCTAAAGAAACATAGAAAGAAGAGGAAAGGGAAAGAAAAAAGAAAGTATTTAACTTTCTTGACAAAGTAAAATAATCAAAAGAACAATGAAACTGTATTCATAATTCCTGTGCTTGGAATAAAAAATTTAGGTGCTTGAAAGCCGTCTTGTACTACAGGAACATGAGTAGGAGTAACAATAAAGTGAGATTAAAAGTAAGAGCAGATGAAACAGAAGTAACGCGAAGTTCTGGATTCAAGATTTATGCAAGAATTAAAAGGGAAAAGAAACAACTTAATTTATCTTTAGAACGAGCTTAATAAAGTATCTCTAAATACAAAATGGTGAAATTTTATTAAACAAAATGTTCAAAAGGATTAAAATTTCATTGGATGAGAGATCCAACCACAATGAACATTCGAATGAATGTTTTAAAAAATTGCACAATACATTATATTTTTACAGCTCTTATTTCCCAAACGAAGAAACTCTCTTAATAATTCCAATACAATCAGAAGCTTATTCGTTATATACGCCCACGTCCTTGTCCAATTTATCATGATTCTTCGCAAGATCAACCACTTCCATTTAAAGCACATCGTGGAATTTCCACTCGCGATGAAATCTCACGGGAGACCCTCTATTAATTAATCGATACTTCCAATAAGCTAAGACCACAGTTTTCTTCCAGAATAAAGCCGAGTTTCCAACGAAATCCGCCATGCATCTCCGACGAAGCTAGTAACATACAAACATAATTCCCTCGGCTCGTAAATGAGATTCGAATAAATCATGGAATTAACTGACAATTACATTTCACATTTTACAAGGTAATAAACTTAATTTCACGTTACGAACACGATCGTGCGTTATTATTTTGCAGTTCCCTTATTTACCGACACTGCGCCCGAGCATTAACGAGCCATTCTCCCCACCCCTCTGCCGACCGCTCAGTTTTACATCTCATTGTTCGTTACTAGAAAACATTTACCATTTCTAACGCGATGGAATTTACAAGCAGACACTCGGAGATCTCTATCAGTTAGATATTACGCGCATCCTCTCGCACGCCATTTATCGAGCAAAATATAGTGTAATATTGTTCGAAACAATCGGAGAATGCGAGTGGGTGGGGATGTTCGACGTAATACTTTCATCTGCTCCAGAGGACGTAAAAGGGATGGTAATAAAAAGAAATATGCGCATCCTCGTTGATACATACACGATGTTATGAGGAAGCGAGCGCAGCAACAATAGCTGTATATTACTGAGACAGGGTGGTGGGGATAAGGTGCAATCCCCTTACGCGTCCACAGTCTTCGTAGTCAACAATGAACTCGTATTCTCATGTTTTCTACGACTCCTTCCCACCTTCGCCTGGTTGTTGAACCAGACTTCCCTGGCTTTGTACCGTGGACGAATCCTCGATGTTGTGCTACGTGCCAATCGTTACTAACTAAAAGACATCTTGCTAATGATTCAATCGCATGTGAGAGATCTGTTCGGTCGAAGAACTTTCCTTGAAAGAGAGGTAAAGAAATAGCTCGAGGCGAAAAGAAGGGTGGGAGAGAAATTGACCAATTGTGGGTTCAAATGCCAACTGCCGATTTTTGTAGGTTATGTTGTTACAAGTGCTCAAGTTGCTCGACGTTACGTTGGTACGTGGTGGATTTCCAGACTGTTTGAGGTTAGGTTTGGACGGGTTTCATGGTTATTTGAGGGTAGAGTTAAATTTAAAGTAAAAATTCTTTGGCAATTTCATTATTATGGTCTATTGTATTAAATATTGGACGTTTATAGGTACCTTTGTCTAACCTGTGAAAATTATATGGGGTTCTTTTTATGGAACTTAATGTCATTGGAAATTGGGATTAATTTCGTAGTTAAGGATAATTGTAACTGAAATTAAATATTCGACATTTTTATATACATCAAAGTTCCTGCAAAAGTAATGTGTTCGAATTATTTGAGGTTATATTTTTAAAGACTTTGAAGTTATTTGGGACTAGGGCTAACTTCAAAATTAATATTATTTGTAAATTTACATTGGGATTAATTTCGTAGTTAAGGACAATTGTGACTGAAATTAAATATTCGACATTTTTATATACGTCAAAGTTCCTGTAAGAGTAATGTGTTCGAATTATTTGAGGTTATATTTTTAAAGACTTTGAAGTTATTTGGGACTAAGACTAACTTCAAAATTAATATTATTTGTAAATTGAGTTATTATAATTTCTGTAATTAAACATTCCATTCTTTACATGTTACAAAATTCTTGCAAAAATAAAGTGTAAATGTTATTTAGGGTTAAAACTAACTTGATTATTTGTAAACGTTATTTTCATTGTCAAATATCCAATATTTTTATCCCTTTTGAAGTTACTTTTAAAATAATCTGACAATAGCGGATAAAATCTTATTTTATCCCCGTTATGCATCTACCTATTTATTTTGCCTGATTCGCTAGCACAAAGCGGCAAGCAAAATTCTGTCGAATAAAATGACAAATGTCCGACGAGAAACAAATGTTACGATAAGATACTTTAATTTAATTAAATCGCGCTGGTAACGAGAGGCTCGATAATGGTATGAATATTATTTTATGTCGACGCATAGAGACTCATTATAATTGCAAGAGATACGAGTAGTAATTTACGTTCGATTGAAAATTTTGTCCGAAATATGGCACTACCCGACTTTAAATTGGACGATGTCTCGCGTGGAAATGAATCGAAAATGTGGAACGAGTTCGTGTCAAATTTTCTCTTTGGGCAAATCGATGTTGGAAATTCGCACGAAATAAAAATCGGTATCCCGTATTTTTGTGAAATATCGCAGAATAATTTGATTACTTTTACAGAAGTTCAATGAGAAAAAAAGAGTTGTAATTCTGTATTAATTATATAACTATAATATTTATGACATTCATAATTATTATATTTTTAACTATTGATATAATTATTGTATTATTATATTTATAATTATAATCTAACATATGTATAAATTTCTTTTTATTTTATACTTTATACACGTATATTATATACAAGTATAAATATTAAAATATAATAGTACACTTATTAATATATGTCTATATATAATAACTGATAAATGTAAATATCTTCTAATGGCTTTTTGGTATAAATAGGCAAATATATTTATGGAGGACAACTAGCTGGATTGAATAATATATCAAGAAGTACATGTTTCCATTAAAAAAAAAAAAATAAAATTGACCTTTTGCTCTAGAAAATTGTAAACTCTAAGAAAATTGTTTAGACTGTCTTATATGCCCCTTAGAATCATTAATTTATGTTCAAAGCTTCTTTTGATATTACCAAAAACGAACAATTTATTCCAGCTGATGAAGTTAGTTAAGACACCCTGCATACAAAATCTGCTAAAATATGTTTTTTAATTACTTAATTTAATCCTATTAGGCTTTCAATTCTACCAAAGTTACTTTACGTTCGTGGGTATTAATGATTATAAACTTAAATACGTGAAAGTTTACCTTCATTATATTTTATAATACATTTCCAATGAAAATTAACGAGAACGAAATAAAATATGAAATACGAATTCGTTGTGGATTAAATTTAACTTTGAAATTATATGAATCTAAACGTATCAATATGTATCGTAACATTGCCTGTGAAATTTAAATTTGTATAAATACAATTGCTAATGTTTCTTTCGTTAATCAGTAATAAATTATCGAATAGTATGAATACCAATTTAATGTGAATTGAGTATTACTATAGATTCTTTAACAATAAAGTGTGCAGTAAACGATATATGAATTAGACGTATACTTGTAACGCATTGTATTACTAATTAACTGCATATGCAACTTGAGAATACATTAATTTTCTTCACACACGTGTAATGAAATTAAAATATTTATTAAGGAAGAGTAACGATTCATGTGAAAAATAGAGAATAATATAATTCATCGAGTGAATATTCAGCCAGATAAATAATGACAAAAAGAAATTTCAATTTACTTTGAATTTCGAATAAATAAATTTCGTTTCATTTCCAAAAACTGATTTCGTTTTACTTTACAACAGGTTCCAATATATTCCGCAATAAAATTTCGATTTACATCGAAAGAAGATGTTCGATTGGTTTCAAAGGACAAACTTCGATTCATTTTGGAAACAAATTTTCAGTTCACTTCGAAACACAAATTTCGGCTTACTTCGAAAGAAAATTTTCTGTTCACATCTCAAGAATAATTTCGATCTACTGCAGAAAAAGTTTTGACATATTTGGAAAAACAAATTTCGATACATCCTGAAGAAGAAAAATCTCAATTTATTTTGACAGAAAAATTTTAATTAACTTGGGAAAACAAATTTCGATATATTCCGAAAGAAACAGTTTAGCTTCAGCTCAGAAACCAATTTCTGATTTCTTTCAAACCACTAATTTCCATTTATGCTAATAAAATTTTGATTAGCTTTGGAAACCATCTCTCGATTAATTTCGAAAAATTAATTTCGATAAAGAAATTTCCATTCAATTTTTTCCTACAAAGTCTAATATTAATTAATTAATTCAACTATTAAAATTCGATTCACTTCAAAAACCAGATGTTACCCTATTTCAAGGCTCAAATAGTAATTAATACTGCAAACTAAATTTCGTTTCCAGAGGAAACCTAAAATCTGAATTAATTTAAAAAACCAAGCTTCGTTTCCTTTCTGAAGAAAAACGAATTTATCTTCTTATCTACTGCGCTACCACACCCTAGAACCACTTTCTCCATCTCGCCACGAAAACTCCAAGACCACCCCCAAGCCCCGAAACAGTTGCCACAAAAATAACGGATAGCTGGTTCAATTAATCCTGAAAGCATGGAAAATCACGATTTTCGGAATCTCGCTGGTTCGAAACTCGGACCGTATCAGCACTATGTGACCAGCATGAACTTCCCCAAGGATTACGATGGCCGAAGGCAAACGCGTTACTGGATGCTTCGAAAGCAATTCACGAGGCCACCACTGATACATTCGACGAATTTATCCCCTCGCACACTGCGGCGACTGAAAACCGACAAATTTCACCCTCTGCCTTCTTCTTGGCATTTCCACTCCTTCACGTTTTCACAGCAGCTAGTCATGGCTGGTACATAGCCGGGAAGCGAGTAAATCACAACCGTATACAAACACGCGGCACATACTTCCGAAGTTAAGCCCGCTCAGAACAGGGTTTCAGCTGAATCTAGCTGGAGAATGATGGGTACGCGGCAACTTGATACGAGAGAAGACAACAAGGAATTGGGAACTCTATTGTGTCACGTTTTCCCTTGTGTAGCATGCTTGTTTCGAATACGTATTGTTTCTTGCTACCCGTTCAGGGGGTTGAAAATTGTTTTTCGAACGGAGCTTGTTTCAATAATCAAGTCGCGATTCTGCTTGCTGCAGGTTATTAGTTGGATATCGGAGTAATTTCGGATATTTTGCAGATGTTTCTATAAGAATGTTTTTTAAATTTGTGGATTTTCAAAATGTGAATTTATTTGTTAATTAATAAATTAATTATAATATTATTATTAATTAATTATTTATTTTAGTGTTATTATTAATTAAAAGAATTGTATGTAACATAAAATCAACAAATATTTGACCCACGGGAGGTATTGTAAAAATAATTATAAATATATCGAAAGAAAAATCGCGAACTGGAGTGATCAAGACGACAATGTTAAATGCAGTATTTAATAAAATACCCATACATCAGCATGTAATTTGAAAGTTACATGGGCCCATAGAGGGTTAACTCCACTTTTTGAAAAATCTTAAATTTAAATGTCAAAGCACTTGGTATAGTCATAACTCTGTGTATTTATGATTTTTCAAACAGTGGAGTTAATCGATTTGTGCAGTGAACGGCTCAATTAATAGTCTTTTTTCTGGGAAATTTTTGGGGAAATGTTCAGTGAGGTTGATTTGTGTAACAGTGGTAAAAGTTGAAGAGGAAAGTAAGAATTTATGAATATTTTTAATATTCTTTACATTTTGGGATAGATTTTTTAAATTGATGATCTTTCAATGTAAATGAATTTGTTAATTAATATCGGTTTTTTAGGAAATGTTTGGTAAGGTTGATTTATATTTGTTGATGAAGGTTGAAAAATTAAATAAACATTTGCGAATTTTTGTATTTTTCTCTGTCTCTCGACTTCATTTTCCGATGTAAATAGATTTAATTAATATTAATTTCTTGACAATTGTCTAGTGAAATCAAATTACACTTACTGATAAAAATTGAGAAACAAAATAATCGTTCGCAAATTTCTGTATATACTTCATCTTTTGATATATAATATATTTTTAATATTTTAATTTCATATTTTAATGTAAACAGATTTACTAATTAATACTTGTATTTTGGGAAATGTCTGGCTGTATCGATTTATATTTATTGAAAAGAATAATGGACCAAAATAATAAAAATTGCAAATTTTTGTATATATATGCAATATATATATTACATACATGCACCTGTATATAAATGTAAATAGAAACCTGTACACCATGTATATAAATCTAAATATAAACATACATGTAAATCTGTATGTAATCCTGTATATAAATTAGTTTGTAAATCTTTACATAAATTTATGTATAAACCTACATAGGTTTATATATAGGTTTATATACTGGTTTACATATGGATTCGTGTATAAATCTTCATACTCATTTACACGTAACTTTGTATATAGCTTTATATACATGTTCATAAACGTAAATAGATTTCTTTAAAATTTTATGTATAGTTTTGTACATGGGTTAACCTATACAGGTTCTTATATAAATTTCCACCTATGTTTGTATTCTCGATTCTATATAGATTTATATATAGGGTCAAATATAGGTATCTCGTATTTATTTCCAATGGGGAAAATGGCAGCTTGGTATCAGAAGAAAATGGAAGAAACAGATAAAAGGCAGGAGAGAGGAATGTTCGGTGAGGTAATCAAAGAAGTTTCTTCACCGATTTTCACGAAACGAGTTCCTGTTCCTTTCCCGCGATGAAGCAATCCGGGCTATGCAATGTAATACACGTCTGTTTTTCCACGTAGTTGATTTATTCCCGGCCGAATAACAAAGCTGTCTCTAGCCAGATTCGAAAAATATATTATTGCTCGTGTTTGGACTGGGGGTGTTGACCTGCTTTGGTTTCGAGGATTTTTGTTGATAAAATAACGAGTCAGAAGAGAACGAAATTCCTGAATTTCGTGCTTGTCATGCACGTGCCTGTACAAAGTAACTTTTATGACAAATTTTTATGCACTCCACGTGATTAATTTTCCTTCGCAATGTACTCGAAATTCTGTTACGTTGTTCTTCGTAAATTGAAATTTTCATTAGCAGCATTTTTATAAGAAAGTACAATTTTACTACTTGTTTTAAAAATAAAACAAATTACATAATTATGCAGTGAACTAAAAGTACGCGATAAAAATATTTGCATAATAAAAATGATATCTGGTACAGAATGGACAATTTTTATAAAATAGGAAACAAGTATATGTCCATATATAGGGCCATTCAGAAATTTCAGAATTTCATTTTCTAATTTCTAATTTCTCATTTTTAATTTCTGCTGTACTAGCTCTTTATACTAGATTACATTTTCTATATTATGAAATTGGAAGAAGATATAAATTCTAACATAAAGCAAATGAAATTGTAGAACATAAATTTTTATTAATATATATAGGTGAAGTACAGCAAACATTTCTGTTTGCAGAGGAATTGGAAACTGAAAATGTATTACAGGTAAACCACGGATGTTTATACATACAGCATATCACAATATGCAGTATGTGTAACGTGCATGATTATATAGGGTGACCTGTACAATAAAACCATTTCTATTACTGCAAAATTGAGAAATATTAGAAAATTGAAATTTGACAAAATTTTTAAAATAACGATATCACGTATTTTATTTTTCTTCTTTTTTTAAATGAATTACCAAAACCAAAGGTACGTAAAGGTGATTCGTAACATTGACATGCCCAATCCAATGCATCCAATAATTAACTTATAAAATTTTGCCATTCTAAGAAATAAGTACGAAATCTTTTAATTCAAAAAATTATGTTATATTTTTTATTAATATCGATGAATTTGTCTGGCTATTGGTAGATAAAGAAATTATCAAGTCGAAGCAAAAAAAGAACGTGAAAGAATCGAATGTCATCAGTTTGAAGGTCCTTTGAATTATTCATTACCAAAAATTAAATCAGTCCATTAATAATGAAGACAGAGGTCACGTTATATTATACATATCCACATAAAATTTATGCAAAATAGAATAAATGTCTCAATGACATTACATGCTCAACATGATCAAACCTTTATTGCCACATTATTATTTTAAAATAAACGATCGCAATATATCATAATATTCTAATATTGACAATTTTTAAAACATATAGTAATTTTATTATTGTCTCGATATTAACAACTTTATGAAACAAAAAATAATTTAATTAATTTTCTCGTAGTGATAATTTTAAAAAGTAAACAGTAATTTAAATAATATTAAAAATTTCACGAAGCAAACGATAGTTTGAATAATATTCTATTATTAATAATTTTACAAAACGACTAATTTTAGTAATATGTTTAATATTAATAATTTTCTGAAGCAAAAATTTATTTTAGTAGTATTTTAATAATATGGACAATTTTACAAATCAAACTGTAATGTCAATAATATTCTAAAATTAATAATATCATAAACAAAAGGAGTTTTAATAATATTTTAATATTAACAGTTTTATGAGACATTGAACAATTTCAATAATATTCTAATATTGTTAATTCATCATTTTTCTAGTACCAGAAATATATAGAAATCTTGCAAATAAATTCTTGTCGCTATGGTAAGCATTACGAAGGCACTTTTCTTATAAAATATTTAGTTTTCTCGTAATTGCATGAAATTTATTGCGTTACGTTCGGTGCACCTTTAACACTAATCAGGAATTATGGCGAAACTGGGAAAGAATTCACGTGTTATTTGGAGAAAAATGTTGCTTCAAACAGTTAATGCGGCTTGTACTTTGAAACAGTAAACTTCCTCCATGGAGATGGAAGAACAATAGCGTGATATAGATTAAATTACTGCCTGCAAGCATGTATCCACAGCGTGAAAATAAATCTGTGCAATTAACGTGTACAATCTCTATGTAAGAATGCGTTACTATTCCGCTGGGAGAATTAGAATACCCACTGTGGAATGTTATTTTTGTTAAATAGTTACATTTCATTTCGTCGTGAATTAGGGACGAACCTTAACTACGCGAAATAGGAATTTTAAATGAATTACAAAACGAATTTGATATAATTAATTGTTTCTATGGATACATTTAATAGTCCCGTACATTTAAATTAAAGGGTCATTTTTATTTTAAAATTTATGCTAATGCATAATGTACTTTGAAAGTGCATTTTAGACAATGTAAATATTTATTTGAGCGAAGAATGTTTAAATTTGAATATCAAATATGCTACTGAACTAGACTAATGTTTAAGTTTGTATGGTACATATTTTGAATTATATAGTAGAGTGTTATTATCATTAGAAATTAATATATATATAATACAGGAATAACAATAGAACAATATATATTTTCTCTTTCATATAATATTCAATATAATATAATATTCGCTATTATAATTAATATGATATAATATATAAAATTTAAAAATAACAGTGAAGTAAAGCATATGATAATAAATATAATAAAATAAAAAATACTGCAGTTATAATAATAGGATAATATACAAAAATAGAAAGAGTAGGAAAATAAAATATATTGTAGAAAAATAGTAATGAAATAATAGATATTATAGAAAAGGTATAACCGAATAACTTACATATAATACAATAGAATGTCAGGATGTTTATATGAATTATTTATTTAAGATATACCAAGAGAAGCTAAAGATAAATGTTTCTAACTATTAAATAATTTAGAAACTATGACAGAAATTAAATAAAGTATTCACGAAAGTGAAACTTCAATTCATAAATTATTTATTTCGTTTTTGTCTACTTTTCTTTTCCTTTCTTTATATTTTTAATTATTATATCAATCCTGAATTCAGCTTCACGACAGTTTAATACCTTTTGAAATATTTTTTTAGAATTATATTTTGAATTCGTCATTTCCCCCTGAAACTATTTAAATACTTTAAAATGTATAAAATTATTAACAACTTTAGATTCAAAAATGTTAATAATATGTAACATTTCACAGAAGTATTTCGATCATGCACCGTTCGAAATTCATAATTAGGAAACCTATATATACCTCGAAACTGTTCGAAATCTGTTTTATTTTTCAGGAAACATTCAAACACTTGCTATGAAAGCAGGCACACAGCATCAAATATCAGTTTGAACTGGAAATATTATATATGAATACCTCGTAACCAAAAAATCGAGCAGGAGATCATATAAAATAAAAGCTTATATCCTGAAACTAACTGGTATTGTATCTTTTTCGTTACTTTTCTGAACAATTCGATATATTATATTGCAAGAAATATCGATTAACACTTCTTAATATAAAACTCACAGTAATCAACTTCGTCGATGTTAATCAATCTGTTTCTAAATAATTAAATACTATTTCTGTACTCTAATATTAACAGAAAGATGTTTCAGAAAAATGAATTAGCGAGTTTGATATCTAAGTGACTTAATATTACATCAATTGTTATATAGAAATAGACTTATAGGAATAAAATTAATTTAAAAAATGTTAATTACATGGTAAAAAGAAATTATACGAAATTAATTAGACTCTATGTCAATGGTCGAGGATAAATAAATTTTGTAGATTTAAAATTAATTATTAAACATTAATTACAAATTATCAACGCATAGACGTTCGATTTATCTAGATTCAATGACAGATAAATAATGTCAGATGAGATAACTACATATTTGTCACGTAAATATTAACGAATATTAATTTGTGAGAAATATTTTCAGTCAAAACACGAAATAAAAGAACTAAAATTTGGAAGAGTCATTAAACTGAATATGTACTTCAAACAGGATCGAAAAATCTAAAGAAATTATATGCCCATCAATCTCAAATATCCCATCAGGAAAATCCCCAATCCCACACGTGAAATCCATCAAACACAATATATATCACATTGAACTATGAAATAAAAAATTTTTCATTTTATTGCTCAACTAAATCCTTCCAAACAAAATCCAAAATAAAAGAGCCAAAATTTTGAAAAGTAGAATTAAACTAAAATAAATATTTCTCTGAAATAAACCAAAAAAAAGAGAAAAAAGGAAAAAAAAAGATAAAATGAACTGCGAAATAATCCAGGAAATAGAACATTTTTCCTTTTACCGACAAACTAGATCTTCCAAAACAAAGAACGAAAACAAAACGTCAAAACTTGGAAGAATAAAATTAAGCTGAAATAAATAACCACAGACCAAAACGAGAAATCGAAAACAATTATATACCCATAAACGTGAAATATCCCATCAGAGAAATCCCGTATCTCACACGTGAAATCCATCAAAGAGAAAATATAGCACGTTGAACCACGAAATGATCCGGGAAATAGAGACGGTTTGAAAATACTCATATGCGAGCAGGCGACGTCAGGTACTTATCCTGAATGGCCTGTTCCGGTGTACATTTTATTATAAAACTTTTTACGAGCATCGTATAAAAGTTGAAGACCATTTCGAGGGTTCGTATCGCTTTCGACTGGGCGGAATCCTTTTTCTGAGCCCGATTACTGGCCGTCGTCCGCCACGGACTCGAAACTTTAAAGATTCAACGAGCGCTTCTGAATCTTGCAATATTAACCAAGCCAGGTCCGCTTCGGCTACGGTGGATCCTCGATTTCCATTGGAAATTAAATACTGCCAAGCACCGTGCCGGATACGTAGCGATACCAGTCGATCGTAACACTTCCATCTGCTGGATTAAAAGATCGGCTGCACCGCCTCCTGGCTACTTTCTCGACCGAATCGATACCAATCGTCAGAATTAATGTCCAGTTTTCCATGGATTAATATGGGCTCCAGACGTTATTGAGGGTTAAACTTCGCCCGGTTGCTGCCTGTATACTTCTCAGCCATCCGTGTGTGTACTCTTGTACACGGGGGTATTCCAGTTGCATTTACATTTGCTTTTAACGAGTGAAATATGCAGGCTGAACGCGAACGTTTGGAACAATGTATGGTAGCCGATAAAATGATAGCGCACCCTATGATTTCCAGGGTTTCTTCAGACTAATGCGATATATGCAAATTTTACCTACGTATTCGTGTAAGTATACCTACGTCGATGATGCTCGCGAAGATTAACCATGATTTATGTTTCTCTTTTTCTATGAATTTGAATATGATCTGGTTATAAGAAAAATACTCACGACGTGATAATAGCGTGATGGTATCAAGAGATCAGTATCGAGGTTGGGAATGAAAGCTTGTTCAGTGCTTTTGTGTGTTGAATGTGAACCTGATTGTGGAAGTTGATTACAGTGTTTGTGGTAAGAGGTGGATGAATAGAAGTATGGACTTTTTGCTATGTTTCAGGAAATATTACGAAGATGGTTATCTTTTTAACCCTTTGCACTAGAGAGGTGGCCTTCAGTCATAAAATTTCATAAAATTTGGAAGATCGATATTAATTATATATCAAATTTAATATAATGTAACAGTGTGCGAGGTATCGAAATCAAATAATTCTACAATTCACGAGAGGTGGCTTTCAGTCACCGTTTCATAAAATTTGGAAGATCGATATTAATTAATATATCAAATTTAATGTAACGTAACAGTGTGCGAGGTATCGAAATCAAATAATTCTACAAAAAAGTATCGTCAGATTTTTAGTAAAGAATTCCTTGAACTTCTACTCTCCTTTAGCCAAGAAATTTTTGAGTGCAAAGGGTTAATGTTTGCAAATCACTTTTTAGAGACCAATATATTTATTGTTTATAATTACTATCGTCAGATTTTTAGTAAAGAATTCCTTGAACTTCTACTCTCCTTTAGCCAAGAAATTGTCGAGTGCAAAGGGTTAATGTTTGCAAATCACTTTTTAGAGACCAATATATTTATTGTTTATAATTTACACTCGATATTTAATTTTATATAATTAAAAATCATGGATTTCGTTTCCTTTTTAGGAGATAAAAATATGCTTTGATCTCAATAAAGCAAGATTAGATTGATATCTCACAGAAAGTAGATATAAGAAGAATTAAATGACGAGTGTTTTTAAATATTAAAAATTCATTAAGACGTTTTGTAATAAAATAAATAGATAGCAAAATATTTTACATAATAGCTCCTGTTGGATCACTGGATTAAATAAGTAAAGTTGAAAAATAACTTAATTCCAATTAATATTATACTGTATTTATAATACATTTATTACAATGTCAGAGGATTGCAGAAATATTCGAATGCAATATCCTACAATAATTGAAAATATTATTAATTGAAAAATAAAGAATTTCAATGTGTTGATTCATTTTTTCTGCTATATACGGCAGCTTTAAGTCGAGTTTCCAATAAGCACACTAGCGCCACCACGATTCATATCTACAATAGATACTGCAAATATCATATATATCTTTTAATTATTATTTTTTACATTTTACATCGTTTTAAACATTACTAAATCCAATATTTATATTTTTCTTGTTCTACGTAGCAAATGTTAGTGTTTAATACTTTCGTGTACATATGACAGAACATTGTCTTGATTATGAACAGACTATTATGATCTATTAATGAAAAGTGAAAGCTATTAATGAAAAGTGAAAAGGTATAGGTTAAAGACGGTTTAAAGCGAGGGAAATTGTAACTGAGTGTATTAAAAGTGTTCTAGATTACACAGTTCAACGAAATACAGTGCAAAAGCTCTCTCAGCCTCGCAGTCAGACACAATAGCTACTCAAAAACTGCTTGCGCATGCATCTCTATACAATATATAGGGTGACTCAAATTTCATTATATTTCTCTGTATTTATTTCTACATAATTTATCAATTTCTATATTATCATTTGTCATTTTCTACAGGTGGGAATTGAACTAAAATATTGATAAAAAGTAAACGATTTATTAAAAACTTGTAACAAAAATATGGTATATGTACTACAATATTTTGTATAAACTAAATTTGTCGAAAACATTGATTCCCTCTATAATTAATCTTTTGAAACTGAATAAGAAGACACGAATTAGATACAATATCTATATTATTGAAAATAATTGTACATGAAATATTGATATAAATTAATTCTGTTCATTAATTTATGGTACAGAAACATGATTTTTTTCTTAGTATAATAAGTACCGTCGTGTTTATGGAAAGAAAGCTTTCATTCGTGAGTTACGATATAAAGTAGAGTTACTGCTTGTACATAGGGAACAAATTTTTATGTAAAAAGGATTAATTCAATTAATTCATTTAATTCATGTTCCTTATTTTTTGTTATTATTTCTTATGATAATTTTGTTCCATATTTTAGCCTTATATTTTTGTGTGGACTCCATTGGCAAGGTTCGTCTAAAAGAAATTTAGACATCCTGTATATTAACGCCCTAGCACTCTATCCTTCTCTATTTTATATTTTCTTTCATTCGATCCGAGAAAACTATTTGATCCGAGGATATTCCCGAAACACATTCGGTCACGTCCACCTAAAACCGTGGGTAGCCATGCTCTCTTCCTTCGTATCCTAACCTCAAACCTTTGGTCCCTTCACACAACTCGAACGCTAGTCATAAACGTTCACTCCAGAGTCTCGTTCCCACAGTCACGATTAGATCAGGTGAGTTTTCGCGAATTTTGCAAAAATACAAATTCAACGTGACCGTATTTTATATAAAATATATTATAACATTATATTGTAATTAATAACTAATATAATAGTAATATTTTTAAACAATAAAAATTGACCAAAAAGCCTGTATTAGTCACTGAAACTTTAATTGCATCCAAGTAAACAAGGTAGATAGAGATTGTATTGTAATTAAATAACGTATTCATATAGATTAATTACAAATATATATGTAAATATATAATCGTTAAAAGACAAATAATATTATAATGAGTATAATCCTTTCCCTAATCGAAGCTTCGTTAAAAAAAATAATTCTTTAATGTTCACATGATCACAATGCAACTAATACTTTATATTCCCTTGTATTTAGTTTCGAAAAATTGTGTACATATAATATTTCACGTGTTTAATTTGGTAAATATTAACAGAAATATTTGTATACTCCTTACCCGTTTATTCCAGGTACTGCATAGATAAACAATCATATAATTCTAGATACTTTATTTCTATCTACATACCATTACCCTCAGCCAATTAAAACCATACTTAACCTCCAAAAAATACATACAAAATCAATATATATTTAAATAGAAGTATCAGTACGTTTGAATACTATTTCGTTTAGTCAAATAAAATTCTGAAAAAACACGTACAAAATTAGGATTACTTAAAATTTTACAATAACAGATAAAAATTAATATATATTAAACATATATTAAAAAATCAATAATTATTGTTAGCCAATTAGTATTACCGTGAACCTCTTTCAAAAAACACACAAAATCAATATTATATTCCAATTAAAATTAAAATAATATTATATTAAAATAA